>NC_090053.1:17599351-17750831 GCF_038355195.1 Osmerus mordax
ACCGCTATCTCTGCTAGCCTGGCTGACAGCTAGCCACTACTATCACACTCTGCAAAGGGGGAGTACTGAGCTAGATCGCCTTTAGGCTGTGTCAGTCAGTCAACCAGCCGGCTAACCAGTCTGTCTGTCAGTCAGTCTGCCAATCAGCCAGCTAGCCAGTCAGCCTGCCTGCCTGCCAGCCACCCAGCCAGCCAACCAGTAAGTCAGTCAGTCAGGACATCACCAGAGGCTCTGTCTCTGATGGCAAAGTTAGTATTGTATTCTTTAGTGAAAGGACTCTTTGATTCTGCCCACATCACTGCACATGCCTGAGGAGTGTCGGAGAGAGAGGGAGGAGAGAGAGAGAGAGAGAGGGAGGGAAAGAGAGAGAGAGACAGAGAGAGAGAGGGTGAGAGGGAGAGAAAGAGAGAGAGAGAGAGAGAGAGAGAGAGAGGAGGGGAGAGAGAGAGAGAGAGAGATAGAAAGTGGGAGAGTGAGAGGAGAGAGAGGGATATAGGAATAGGGAGAGAGAAGAGAGAGGGAGAAAGAGAGAGAGGAGAGAGAACAAAGAGAGACAGATCTCCAGGCCTGTCCACTGTCCTCAGACTGAATTCACTGTATTGCTGTAATGTACTACAGAGGAGTACACAGAGGTTACTGTGTGTGTGTGTGTGTGTGTGTGTGTGTGCGTGTGCATGCTTGTGTGTGTATGTGTGTGTGTGTGACAGAGAGAGAGAGTTTTGTTTCCTGCCTCCCAGATCCCCTTTATTACCTGCTGTGGACTCATTTTCTGCTCTGATAGTGTGTGGAGGGAGAGGGGTGTGTGTGAGTGTGTGTCTGGGGAGGGGTCGGTAGACTGGTAACAGAAGAGTTGGTAGTGCAGGGGGAAGGAAGAGAGGAGGGGGATAGAGAGAGGAGTGAAAGAGGGGAGGAGAGAGAGATAGAGAGAGAGAGAGAGAGAGAGAGGAGAGCCTTGAGCTGGAGTTCCAGTGGAGCGTGGGTGGGGTGGGTTTGACTCCTCAAACAGGCTCTACCCAGGGCCCTGTCATTACCTCCACACACACACACACACATACACACCGCAAACATACACACCGCACACACACACATAGTACACACATATTCACCCACATACACACATACACATGTACACACACACACAACACATACACACCTCACACATACACACCGCACACACACACATAGTACACACATATTCATCCACATACACATGTACACTCACACACACAAGCACACCACACACACACCCAGTGTGAGGGCGGTGTGGGGAGTAAGTGGCCCTCAGGCCTCATCAAAGAGCAGGGCTATCAGAGATCACAGACGTCTAGACCGCCTTTGTTCTGGGAGACAAGAAGCTCACATGCACACCACACGCTCGCATACACATGTGCTCACACACTCATGCTCACACACACACACACACACACACACACGATCCCACACACACACACTAACACACACAGACAGTAGTGAGGGATTGTCCTGTGCCGGTCCAGTTTGTCACCACTAGAGCTCCTATCTTCCCCCCTGCGTTTCCAAGGTAACGCTTGTCCTGAGCACAGAGGGGCCGGAGCAGGGCTCAGACCTGAAGCTGGCGTTGCCAGGTGATGGAGGGAGAGATATAAAGGCAGTGCGCTAGAAAGAGAGAGAAAAAAGAGAGGGATGGGGGGCAGGAATGGACAGATAGAACAGATGAAGTAACTGAACGAGGGGAATCTGGAGTAAAACACTCTCACAGATGTGGGCAGCAGTAGGTTGTTGCTATACCCCCCCCCCCCACACACACACACACAAACACACACACACTGCCCCCTCCACACACACATACACACACACAGCCCCCTTCCCCCCAACCCCTCCCCAGCCCTCTGGCCCAGCTATGTGGGGCATGTGTCTCTAGCTGGGGGCTGTCCAGGGTGTCTTAGCAGATTACTAGAACCCCCCCCCTCCACCCCACCCTGGGTTCAGGAGCCATGCAGCCGCCCCACCCACCTCATGCCAGACTGCCCCCCCCCCACCACCACCACCACCACCGAAGCCAGACGGCCCGTCCACGCGGACCCATCCGAGGCTAAACCCAACGCTGCCACAGGGCACCAGGTGCGTGACGGCAGGCCAGGATGGGCAGGGGGGGCTGCCTGCCGTGGTGCTCAGACACAGAGACAGACAGACAGAGGGGCAGCCTTGTGGAGGTCATCAGACTAGATAATCCTAGCACAGAAGACGAATCCAATTTGACGAATCCAATTCGATTTCACAGAGGGCTTCACATATGCCCATACCAACCTAAACCATCAAGGAGCACTTGAGGAAAAACCCCCGTGAAAAGTGAGAGAGAGAAAATGGATGAAACCTTGCGAGGAGCAAGTCAGTGAGGGACGCCTTCCTCCAGAGACGGCCGGTGGCACCGAGAGGTGAAGACCACAGGCCGAACGCCGTTATGCGGAAAACGTAGAGATTCAAATACGGGACAAAACCCAGATATAACCCCGGAGGTCTGAGTCCGTCGAGCATCCTCAGAGCTCTGTGTTGGCGCCCGTCAGTTCAGCCAGCGGTCAGCCACAGCTCTGGGATGAACAGGGCCAGCACAACACCACAGGATGGACAGGTCGACGGACAGGAGGGGACAGGAGACGGGAGAGATGCCATCCAGAAGCAACACACGCTCCTCTCTCTGTCTGTTGAGACTTAAAGCAACAAGCCGGCAGGCTGTGGAGGAGGGGGGGAGGGAGGGAGGGAAGGAGGGAGAAAAGGAGGAGGTGGAGTGGGAGGGAGGGTTGAGAGGAAGGAGGAAGGGAGAGCGAGAGGGAGTGAGGAGGAGAGAGAGATGAGAGAGAGAGAGAGAGAGAGAGAGAGGGAGGGAGAGAGGGAGGGAGGTGACAGAAGGGGAGAAGGTCATCTGCTGAACAATGACTCCTGCATGCCAGCACACAGCCCCCCTCCTTACACTACCCCCCCCCCTCCACCCCCCATGAAAGAGAATAGCCCAGCTTGTGCCACAGATGGCCTCCCTTAAGGCTGGAGGGAATTGTTTGTGTGTGTGTGTAAGCGAGTGTGTGTATGCGTGTTCATGATTTTAATCCTCCGACAAAACAGTGTGTGAAGTTCCTTCAGCTCAGCCGTCCTGTGTGTGTGTGTGTGTGTGTGTGTAAGGACTTGGCCCCTAGGGCGCCTGCTGCTAGCCAGCCTCAACTCTCCCAGTGACCCCGGTCACACACACACTTCCTGTTAGCCTTATATGGCTCTTATCGCTTTCCATGCGTTCACATGACTACCGTGTTCTGGTTAATGTTACTAGCGTGTTCTGCTTCATGTCACTAATATGTTCTAGTTTACGTTACTAGTGTGTTCTGGTTCACGCTACTAGCATGTTCTGGTTTATGTTACTGGCGTGTTCTGGTTTATGTTACTAGCATGTTCTGGTTTATGTTACTAGCGTGTTCTGGTTTATGTTACTAGCGTGTTCTAGTTTACGTTACTAGTGTGTTCTGGTTCACGCTACTAGCATGTTCTGGTTTATGTACTGGCGTGTTCTGGTTTATGTTACTAGCGTGTTCTGGTTTATGTTACTAGCGTGTTCTGGTTTATGTTACTAGCGTGTTCTGGTTCACGCTACTAGCATGTTCTGGTTTATGTTACTAGCGTGTTCTGGTTCAGGCTGTGTTATCCTTGTTTTACACCCTCTCTAACAGACATCAGATTATGATATACATTCTGGTGCAGCAGATCAGGTCAAGTTGCAGTAACAGTAACAATGCTATTGAAGGTTCTACTTTAGTCCAGTACTGCAGCAGTTGAGTTGCTACCTCTAATTGATTCGTTTGACTCTCAGTTGCCAGGGGTCAATAAGAGGTTAATCTGTCAGATGTCAGTGTTGGGGGGTGGGGTCGGGGGTTGGGGGGTCTCTCAGCTGGACGGGGGTAGAGTGGTCCGGAGTAGATGTGAGGGTGGAGGCCCGCAATCTGTTCCTGTCACTGTGGCGAGCCCTGCTATAGGAGAGTCTGAATGAGAGGAGCTGCTGGCTGGTGACAGGCTGGTCAGAGAACACCGTCCACACACACACACGCACACAAGCCCTTCACCGTTAATGCCATCCTCAACCTGGGCGGATAGAACGCTGACAGAATGTTGTCACAGCTGGTGAGTGCCCCCCCCCCCAGGCCCTCTTCACTGACAAAAAACCTTTCACCGTATTGATTAGCCAGGACACATACCCTGATGCCCCCCCCCCCAGCACCACCAGCACCACCAGCACAATCAGGCCACATCCTCCAACACACTCACACACACACACATACCCATAGGTTTACCCCTGAGCCTCATTGATCATTCATGATATTGATCCACCTCAGCTATGCTAGCTGCTTTTAGGGAGTTACTAGTACACACTTACACACACACACTTACACACACATGCAGGAACACCAACAGCACCTGGAACAGTGGTTGGTCAGGGGTGATGATGACGAGGGCTGGGTTTAATCCTGTTAGCTGATCATTAGGCCGGGTCGATACAGGAACCAGTTAACTGCTAGATATCTGACTGTCACTTAGACCTGTCAATAATCTCACAAACGCTCACTGTCAATGTGTGTGTTTGTTTTTGGGTGTGTGTTTGCGTTACATACACAGTAGCAGAGTGTGGTTTGTGAGTGAGACACACTGTGTGTGTGTATGTGTTCATGTGTCTGTATGTATGTGTGTGTGTGAGTGGTGGTGTGTTGTGACAAGTTTACCGTGTCGATAAGTGTGTGGGATTTCTGTTTTTCATGGGACAAATGTTTTTATTTGACCAGTGTGTGTGTGTGAGAAAGAGAGTGTGTGGAAATGTGTGTGAGAGAGTGTGTGTAAGTGTGTGTGAGAGTGTGTGTGTGAGAGAGTGTGTGGAAGTGTGTGTCCCGGGATGTGTAAGTTGGGACCCCTGTGGTGTGTAAACGTGTGTGAAAGTGGCTCCACCTGAAGAGAAAGATCTTATTTACACACACTGCAGAGCAGGAATGGAGGGATGGAGGGAAGGGGAGGAGCAGAGGAGGGGGAGGGGGAGGGGAGAGGGAGGGATGGAGGGAGGGGGAGGAGCAGAGGAGGGGGAGGGGAGAGGGAGGGATGTAGGGAGGGGGAGGAGCAGAGGAGGGGGAGGGGGAGGGGAGAGGGAGGGATGGAGGGAGGGGGGAGGAGCAGAGGAGGGGGGGAGGAGGAGGGGGGATGGAGGGAGGGGGAGCAGAGGAGAGGGAGGGGGAGGAGGGGGAGGGGGAGGGGAGAGGGAGGGGGGATGGAGGGAGGGGGAGCAGAGGAGGGGAAGGGGGAGGGGAGGGGGAGGAGAAGCAGGAGGTTTAGAGACAGAAAGGAGGAACACAGACATGGGGAGGATTTCTATCTTTTGTTGGGGTGTGTTCTGGTGTGTGTTGGGTGTGTTCTGGTGTGTGTTGGGTGTGTTCTGGTGTGTGTTGGGTGTGTTCTGGTGTGTTCTGGTGTGTGTTCTGGTGTGTGTTGGGTGTGTTCTGGTGTGTGTTGGGTGTGTTCTGGTGTGTGTTGGGTGTGTTCTGGTGTGTTCTGGTGTGTGTTCTGGTGTGTGTTGGGTGTGTTCTGGTGTGTGTTGGGTGTGTTCTGGTGTGTGTTGGTGTGTTCTGGTGTGTGTGGGGTGTGTTCTGGTGTGTGTGGGGTGTGTTCTGGTGTGTGTGGGGTGTGTTCTGGTGTGTGTTGGGTGTGTTCTGGTGTGTGTGGGGTGTGTTCTGGTGTGTGTTGGGTGTGTTCTGGTGTGTTTTTCTGGTGTGTGTTGGGTGTGTTCTGGTGTGTGTGCGATGGTCAGATCAGGGAGGAGGGTTGTGCCTCTCCAAGCATGCGTGTGCTTCCGTCCATCTATCTAAATGGAGATTGATTGCTTTTAGTGCTTGTCCATTCTAGCTTATTGATAACTAGTGGATTTCATTCTCTGTGTTGTCGAGTGTGAATCCATGCTCTCAGTATTATAGAACCCATCTGTCTAGCCAACATGGCTGATATAGCCAGGAGTGTATGTGTGTGTTTGATGCAGTTGTTTTCTACAGTGACCACGTTGGTATAACCAAGAGGGATGATCTGAGATATCTGTCCTGACTAGTGGCCTTATAGAAATGAAAGATAAATGTTTCTGATTGGAGGAGAGATAGCATTTCCTGACTGGTATTATCCTGGCCTGAGGCTGATCGATTGCTCGCCGAGATTACAGGAAATCTGAGGGAACACACACACATAAATATAGCAACAGGACCTCAGGTACTAATATTGCTGCCAACATAATTTCACCAGAGTCTGAAAGTGTTATGGTGTAGTATGATATGATTTGGGTTCGCGTGTGTACGCATATGCGTGTGTGTATGCGTGTGTGTATGCGTGTGTGTATGCGTGTGTGTATGCGTGTGTGTATGCGTGTGTGTATGCGTGTGTGTATGCGTGTGTGTATGCGTGTGTGTATGCGTGTGTGTATGCTAGGCAGCTTGTTTCTCTTTCCCAGACTAGACAGTTGACTCTAGCCTGAGACTATAATACTGAGTTTAAACAGACACACAATAGGACCGCCCCTGTTCCCACGACAACCTGCCAGGACCCTATTCTGTTGTTACAGCCTGGGCCCTGACCTCGTCCACAACTCTGTCAGTTGGGGTGTGGGGGAAGGGGGGGGGGACTCTAGGGGTCAGGGGTGGCAAGGTCAGACTATGAGGCAGGCTGGAGCTGTGGCGAGGTCAGACTATGAGGCAGGCTGGAGCTGTGGCGAGGTCAGACTATGAGGCAGGCTGTAGCTGTGGAGCGAGGTCAGACTATGAGGCAGGCTGGAGCTGTGGCGAGGTCAGACTATGAGGCAGGCTGGAGCTGTGGCGAGGTCAGACTATGAGGCAGGCTGTAGCTGTGGCGAGGTCAGACTATGAGGCAGGCTGGAGCTGTGGCGAGGTCAGACTATGAGGCAGGCTGGAGCTGTGGCGAGGTCAGACTATGAGGCAGGCTGGAGCTGTGGCGAGGTCAGACTATGAGGCAGGCTGTAGCTGTGGCGAGGTCAGACTTATGAGGCAGGCTGGAGCTGTGGCGAGGTCAGACTATGAGGCAGGCTGGAGCTGTGGCGAGGTCAGACTATGAGGCAGGCTGGAGCTGTGGCGAGGTCAGACTATGAGGCAGGCTGGAGCTGTGGCGAGGTCAGACTATGAGGCAGGCTGGAGCTGTGGCGAGGTCAGACTATGAGGCAGCTGGAGCTGTGGCGAGGTCAGACTATGAGGCAGGCTGGAGCTGTGGCGAGGTCAGACTATGAGGCAGGCTGGAGCTGTGGCGAGGTCAGACTATGAGGCAGGCTGGAGCTGTGGCGAGGTCAGACTATGAGGCAGGCTGGAGGGTGTGACAGGAGGGAGACACGGTCATAAACACACAGAGGGGGCACAGCCGAGCGCTGATGAGCATAGTGGCATCATAGAGACCGACATGACACAGGGGCGTATTGTGTATGTGTGTGTGTGTGTGTCTATCTATTTATCTTACTGTACATCTATCTATCTTTCTATACATCTGGATATATGACATATTATGTGCATCATACTGTATACATTCACCCTGGAAGATACTGTAACTGGTCAAGTACCCCAGAGCATGATTAACCTTCTATCCCTCCCTCCCTCCCTCCCTCCCTCCCTCCCTTCCCCCCTCCCTCCCTCCCCCCCTCCCTCCCTCCCTCCCTCCCTCCCTCCCTCCCTCCCTCCCTCCCTCCCCCTCCCTCCCTCCCTCCCTCCCCTCCCTCCCTCCCTCCCTCCCTCCCTCCCTCCCCCCCTCCCTCCCTCCCTCCCCCCCTCCCTCCCTCCCTCCCTCCCTTCCCCCCTCCCCCCCTCCCCCCCTCCCTCCCTCCCTCCCTTCCCCCCTCCCTCCCTCCCCCAGGTGGTGGTTCCCACCAGGGTGGGTCAGGTGTACGTGTACGACACGGGGAAGGCTGAGCAGGACGAGTACGACGTCCCCCCGCGACACCTCCTCCCCTCTCAGGACATCTACGATGTTCCCCCCACACGCGCTCAGTACAACCAGCAGGTGGGACGCACGCACACACACACACACGCATACACACACACGCACACACACGCACACACAGGGAGTGACTGAGCAAAGCAGGGATAAGCATAAGCATGTGTACACACACTTGTTCGCGAGAGTCCCTGAGAATCGTTTCAAAATCCAAGATACACACTCACACTCATATGTTTGTGAAGTGGCTCACATCATCATTTGATGTGTTGGGAATATAGAGTATCCCTTGTGTTTCTGTGTGTGTGTGTTAACTCAGGGCATCTGTCTGACTTCATAGCTATTTTTAGAAGAGGTCCTCCATTCCTGGCAGGGACGGATTGAGAGAGGGAGTGAGGGAGGGTGGGATGGAGGGTGAGTGGGAAGGAGGGAGGGAGGGATGGAGGTGAGTGAGTGGGAAGGAGAGAGAGATGGAGGGTGAGTGGGAAGAGGGAGGGTGGGAAGGAGGGAGAGTGGGAAGGAGGGAGAGTCGGATGGAGGGAGAGTGGGAAGGAGGGAGAGTCGGATGGAGGGAGAGTGGGATGGAGGGAGAGTGGGATGGAGGGAGAGTGGGATGGAGGGAGAGTGGGATGGAGGGAGAGTGGGAAGGAGGGAGAGTGGGATGGAGGGAGAGTGGGAAGGAGGGAGAGTGGGAAGGAGGGAGGGTGGGATGGAGGGAGAGTGGGATGGAGGGAGAGTGGGATGGAGGGAGAGTGGGATGGAGGGAGAGTGGGAAGGAGGGAGAGTGGGAAGGAGGGAGGGTGGGATGGAGGGAGAGTGGGATGGAGGGAGCTGTTTATGTGTCTGGAGGCGCTGAGGAGACAAAGGAGAAGCGTTTTTTTCACACGTAGCAGAAAGCAGTGGGAGCCTGAACTTCACAGGCTGCAGCTGTAGGTGATCTACTGTGTGTGTGCGTGTGTGGGTGTGGGGGGGGGGGGGGGGGGCATGCTGTGTCTTCACTGCCTCCAGCACACACTCTCAGGCTCACACGAGCACACGCGCTCTGGCTGTACGCTGACAGACCGTGTTCCTGCAGTAAAGGTCACGGGCGCTCAGTCTCGGCAGAGGAGAACCTGCGGCTGGATGCTGGGCACGGTGGAGGGGGAGGGGGAGAGGGGGGGGAGGGATATGGAGGGAGGGAGGGAGTGATGGTAGAGAGTGATGGAGAGAGGGGGGAAGGAGCAGGGATTGAGGGAGAGTGATGGTGGGAGTGGGGTGGAGGGAAAGGGTGGGAGAGAGGATGAGGGAGGGAAGGAGGGAGGGAAAAGAAGGGGGAGGGAGGGATGAAGGGAGGGAAAGGGAGAGTGGGCACGGACTAGTGGGGAATGGGAGAGAGATGGAGAGACAACGTGAAAAGGGGCCAGGACTTGTCTGATGTCTGATGCCTGGCTGATGTCTCTCCTTCCCCCAACCCAGAGAGACCAGAGAGATGGACCTCCATGGGCCAGATTTAGAGATATCACCAGGACTGGTCCCTCCGATAGAGCAGAGCTAAGGACATGTTTATCGGCTGCTAATGCTAATGATACAGAAGCTAGAGGACAAATTAATTTCCTCTGGTTTTTGAGATGGGAGCGCGGAGATAAAGTGAGATGTATCATGAAGATAGATGGAGGGAGAGAGGCAGGGGGAGGGAGGGAGAGAGAGAGAGAGAGAGAGAGAGAGAGACATGGAAGCGATGCAGGAGGAGGAGTCGGGAGTGGTGTGAAGACGTAAAGGCTGTTTAAACATGCAGACAACGCATGGAACCCATTCCTCATCTCCTCCACTAAGATCACCAGCCCAGAGGTTCAGTCTACTGTCAAGAGTGTGTGTGCATGCTTGTGTCTGTATGCATGTCTGTGTGTGTTTGTATATATGTTTGTGTGCTTGTGTGTGAATGTATGTATGTGTTCATGTGTGTGTGTATGGTACGTGTACATATGTGTGTGTAGGCGTGTGTGTGTGCATGTACAGTCTATGTGTGCGCATGCTTGTATTGTGTGTTGTGTGTGTGAACAGCTCACTGTATGTGCGTGTGTTGTGTACCGTTGGTTGTGCTCCACTGCTGTTCCCTGGCTGTGTGCGTGTCAGGGAGTCAGACAGGAAGTCATTCCTCTGTGTGGGAGAGGGGGAGAGAGGGGGGAGGGAGGGAGAGAGAGAGAGAGAGAGAGAGAGAGAGAGAGGGGGAGAGGGAGGGAGGGAGGATGGGGGGGTGTCACATATCGTGTGTATCAGTGCTCTGCTTGACCTCTTCTCAGACCCAACCTCAATAACTCCACTGTCTGGCCCCATGCTGGAAGGGGGGGGGGAGGGGGGGGGGGGGAGTGGCAGCAGAGAGAAGAGGGCCCCCATGGGAGAGAGGAGATTAGAGGACAAAATGGGCAGAATTCCTCCCTCCTTTTCTCATTCCCTACATCCCTCACTCCTTTTCCCCCTTCCCATTTCCCTCCCTCCCTCCCCCCTCCTCCAGCGAAATTTCACATTACCCAGGATTAAACCAGCAGGTCCTCCAAAGCTTGATTTAATTAGTTCTTCCTGTTTAATATGCTCTTCAATAGACTCTCCTGCGCACACAAAACAGAGCTGCTAGCTGATGGTGATTAGGTGTGTGTGTGTTTATATGTGTGTGTTTGCACCGGCCCACATGGAGTGTGTACCCCTGACACAGTGCAGAGGAAAGCGTTTTTGATTGTCTCCATCTTTCATTGTGCTGAGTGAGGAAGTCATCATGTTGTGTGTTTGTGTGCATGTGTGTGCGTCTTCTCATCATGCCCCTCCCCCCCAGGTGTATGACACGCCCCCCATGGCTGTGAAAGGCCCTCCTAGTGGCCAGGACATCTATGACATCCCCCCAATCACAGACAAGAGCCAGCTCATCTCGCAGCACACGGTGAGGCCTCCCGGCCAATAGGAGAGCCTCTCATTGAGTGTGTTGCCCTCCCAACCAATAGGAAATCCCTATACAGGATATCAGCCCCAAGGAGCCTTTGTGTCTCAGAGACAGGGAGTCTTCATGATCCGTTCATGTGTTGATTCTGCTAGAATCAATAGTAGTAATCAATCAAAAAAAACATAAATAAGAATGAATATTAATGTTACCTCTTCCTGCCCCCTCCCCCCCACAGGTGTATGACTTCCCCCCCTCTGTCAGTAAGGACGTACCAGACGGGCTAATCAGAGAAGAGACGTATGACGTGCCCCCCCACTTCGCCAAGCTGAAGGGCGTGTCCGACCCCCAGGCGGCCTACGACCCCCCCATCCCCGAGGACGTCTACGACGTACCCCCCCCACCCCTCACCGGCAAGCGCCGCGGGGAAGCCAACCACGCCAACCAGGAAGTGTACGACATCCCCGCCAGCCTGCGCAAGGGAGGCCCGTCCCCCCTGGCCAGCCAGGACGTGTACGACTTCCCCCGGGAGCGCTCCGCCCCCTCCGCCGCCGAGGATTCTGGGGACTACGTGTACGACGTCCCGCCCCAGGTGGTCCGGGACGCCGCGGCAACGGCGAGCGGCGAGGAGCTCAGCAACTCCTTCAAGCGCCTCTCCGCCTCGTCGACGGGCAGCACGCGCAGCAACCTCTCCTCCTCCTCGCTGGACATGGTGCCCGTCAGGGAGTCTGGCCCCGCCCCCGGCCACGCCCCCCTGATGCTGGACTTGGAGCAGGCCATGGAGCGCCTGTCCCGCCTCCAGCAGGGGGTGGAGTCCTCCGTCTCCCTCCTCATGTCCTTCATCTCCGGCGCCTGGCGAAGCCCCGCCCAGATGGAGAGCAGCCTGCCCGCCATTCGCCAGGCGGTGGAGCGCGTGCGCGCGGCCGTGCGTGACCTGCTGGAGTTCTCCCGGGGCGCGGTGGCCAACGCCGCCCAGGCTACCGACCGCTCGCTGCAGGCCAAGCTGGGACGCCAGGTGTCCAAGATGGAGGAGGTGTTCCAGGGTCTGGTCCGACACAGCCAGGCCCTGGATGCGCTGGGCTGGCTGCCCTCCAGCCTCGCCCTCACTGTGCCCCCCGCTGGCCAGGATGACTTGGACCGCCTGGTCATGTGCGCCCGGAGCGTTCCGGATGACACCAAGCAGCTGGCGTCCTTTCTCCATGGCAACGCCACGCTGTTGTTCAAACGGACCAATAAGCAGCAGCCCCCGCTGCCACCTCTGCCCCAGGCCGCCGAGCCGCTGGCCAATAGCAACCTCTCCGCCTACCAGACGGGGGCGCCGGAGAGAGCCAACATCCAGTCCCGCCCCCTGCCCTCTCCGCCCAAGTTCACGTCGGAGGAGGAGACCCCAGACCGGCCCTACGAGACCACGGAGGAGGGCTGGATGGAGGACTATGACTATGTGCACCTGCAGGTAACACACACACACACACACTCACACACACACTCACCTGCACGCACCCCCATGCTCACAAGGAGTGTCCCTAGACTGCATCTCGATCATAGCCAGAACCTCTATGTGGGCCACACACATACACACAGACTCTGTCTCGTGTGATGCAAATGCTCCAGGTATCATCATCCATCTTCCTTACTGCATGTGGAAGCATGTTGCTCAACATGCTCCACAAACATCCCCTCTCCTCCCTCCCCCCCCCCCCCCCCCCCCCCCCCGTCTCTCTGCTGCTGGGCAGGTATCGGCATGCTAGCAGGACTCACAGAATGACTGAGTCACACCTGACAAGGACAGAGTCTCACCTGACACAGGGTTACGTAGCTAGGTTTCTTGTTGCCGTGGGCAAATTCATTCACTAGCCTTCAGTGAAAGTCGTTGAAAATGACATTTTTACTGACTAACCCTTTTTTATTTTATTAAAAACGTAACACAAATATTGACAGTTATATGCAGTTATCTGGAAGCCACACAGTGTCTGAGAGTACCTCCAGCCAGCTCCAGAACAGGGACCAGCCCAGCTCCCTGAGCTGCTTCACAGTGCTGCAGGATCACACTGCCCTCTGGTGGACAGACAGGAACACTACCACAGGGTCCTTAGTGGGGTTAGAATCAGAATCAGAATCAGAATTCGGTTTATTCGCCATGTATGTTATACAAACACGGAATTTACTGTGGCAGGGAGGTGCAAACACTAAACATATACGAATCTTAAATTAAGTAAAGGTACAGAGTTAGAAGCTCTGGGTTGGAGTTGTGGATTTAATTCATAAAATGGCAGCTAGTTGGTGGAGACAGTTCAATACATTTAGCTCTCCAGCAATCCATCCATCTTTTGTATCTATCTATCCGCCTATTCATCCATCCATTCATATATCCATCCATCCTCCTATTTTTTCCGATATCTGTCTAGCCATCTATCTATCTATTGATCTATCTATCCATCTATTGGCCTATCTAGCCATCTGCCTATCCATATATCTATAGATCTACCTATCCATCTATTCATCTACCTATCCATCTACCTATCCATCTATCCATCTACCTATCCATCTGTCCATCCCTCCATCTCTCTTGGTGTGTGTCGTTAAGCCTCTGCTCTGTGTCGTGTCCTGCAGGGTAAAGAAGAGTTTGAGAAGAACCAGAAACAGCTTCTGGAGAAGGGCAGCATCATCCGCCACAAGCCCCATCTGGAGCACCAGCAGGTTGGTCTGGAGACGCGTGGTCGTCAAATCCAAGTGTATTTATGGAGCCTCTTTTTACAACCATAGTCTCAAAGGGCTTGCCAGAGGCTCATATACCCCAATGTATTGGTGTGTGTAGGAACATTCTAAACTTACAGTAACATCACATTTCCCTGCCTCCTGTTACAGCTGAAACAGTTTGAGCGCCTGGAGCAGGAAGTCAGCCGTCCAATCAACAACGACATCTCGGGCTGGACCCCGCCCCCCCAGTACCCGGCTTCCAGTCAGAGGTCGAGGCTGTGCACAGGCGACCGGCAGCTCCTCCTCTTCTACTCGGAGCAGTGCGAGGCCAACGTGACCACGCTCAACAACGCCATCGACGCCTTCTTCACCTCCATCTCCTCCAACCAGCCGCCCAAGATCTTCGTGGCCCACAGCAAGTTCGTCATCCTCAGCGCCCACAAGCTGGTGTTCATCGGGGACACGTTGTCGCGCCAGGCCAAGTCCCCGGAGGTGCGGTCCAGGGTGGCGCAGCACAGCAACGCGCTGTGCGACAAACTGAAGGACATCGTGGTGAGCACCAAGACGGCGGCGCTGCAGTACCCGTCCCCGGGCGCGGCCCGCGACATGACGGAGCGCGTGCGGGAGCTGGCGGGCACCACGCAGCAGTTCCGGATGGTGCTGGGCCAGCTGCTTGCCATGTGAGCCCCTGGAGCGCTCCGTGGGAGACCCCGCTGGGGGGGGGAGGGGGGCGGGGGGGATGAGGGGAGGGGCCACAGGCACACCCCCCCACCCTGAACTGGAGGCTCCTACAGACTCACAGCCCCCCCCCGGCCCCCTCTCTGGAACCGGACCTTCTCAGAGGATCCCATGTGCACCCTCCCAACCTCCAAGAAACGCCTCATCCCTACTCCCCGTCCCCGTCCCCGTCCCCTCCTGGGCCTATTACTGTAGAGACTCCTACCTGAATGGGCTGGGCCATCGGTTGTAAAATAATCACTGTACATATTGAAGCTACTCTCGATATAGGGACAGAAAAAAGACTTTCTCTCTCTCTCTATATATATATATATATATATGTTTTTGAAATCTTACGGAAAAAAATTAAACCTAATGTAGTTTTTAGACAATATCCCATCATGATTATTATTATTATTATTGCTATACTGTAATTATTGATCTGAATATGATAATTGTTATCATTATTGTTATAATGCATTGATTAAGGACGTGTATGTATGTTGTACCTATGTGCTGCATACTTGTTACATGTATGTAGCTGCTTCGCTGTCCTGATGGGGTTCCGAGGTGGAGGGTCTCATAGTAGACATGCTCTCATCTCAGCCTGAGGGGGAGAGACAGGTAGGTGCTGGGGAGGGAGACAGGTAGAGGCTGGGGGAGGGAGACAGGTAGAGGCTGGGGGAGGGAGACAGGTAGAGGCTGGGGAGGGAGACAGGTAGAGGCTGGGGGAGAGACAGGTAGGTGCTGGGGAGGGAGACAGGTAGAGGCTGGGGGAGAGACAGGTAGGTGCTGGGGAGGGAGACAAGTAGAGGCTGGGGGAGGGAGACAGGTAGAGGCTGGGGGAGGGAGACAGGTAGAGGCTGGGGGAGGGAGACAGGTAGGGGCTGGGGAGGGAGACAGGTAGAGGCTGGGGGAGGGAGACAGGTAGAGGCTGGGGGAGGGAGACAGGTAGAGGCTGGGGGAGGGAGACAGGTAGGGGCTGGGGAGGGAGACAGGTAGGTGCTGGGGAGGGAGACAGGTAGAGGCTGGGGGAGGGAGACAGGTAGGGGCTGGGGGAGGGACAGTACCTGACACTGAGATGGTAATCCCAGAGATTAATTGTATCTGTCTGATGATTAAAACGCCCTCGTTACCAGACTGCTCTCTACCCCTCTCTCCCCTCATTGGGTGAGATCCCTCTCTCCTCTCTTCCACTGACTCCAGAATGGACAGATTCAAGCACAGTATGTGGAAAAAATAAGCGGTTTAAAAAATGTGATGAGTCAGCTGTTTGATTAAAGAGTCAGTCTGAATTTCTGCTCGACTTGTTCTTGAAAAGCCCCACGCCTTGTCAGTCTGTGTGTGCAGCCAGGCCAGGGCTTGTTCATTTCTCTCTTCATCCCACCTGATCCCTCTCTTCCTCCACCCAGACACAAAGCTGTAGGTACAACCTGTTCTCTCCAACGGTCTACAAGGTTTTCAGGTTCTGGTTCCAGAACTTAATACTAAGGGCCGTGTTCTAGAACCCTGTTCTGTTCCAGAGTTCCTCAGGTCTCATTGTGGTTGCCTGATTCATCACCCATTACTGCCCCCTGCTGGACAATGCCAGACAAGACCCAGGGGTGGAGTTAAGGGAGCTTTAAATGTAGGAACGTATGTGTTTAATAGATGTTCTTTTTTTAAGCCTTGTGTTATCTTCGGGTCATTCTGACCCTTCAGTCATTGTGACCCACCGTCATATTGCGACAGCTTTACCGCATACAAAAACAAAGTGAAGCATTTTATTTTAATCGTTGGTCTGTCTCAGACCCCCCACATTGCGAAGGTTAAAAGAAAATTATTTTTATTTGTTTTTGTATTGGGTAAAATTTAGTAAACACAACGATGGTTCGTTATGAACCTTTAACAAGGGTTAAAGAGTTCACACCCCTGTGTTTGTTGCTGCTGTGCTGTTTTCTTCTCTAGGGGGCAGTAGTGGCCCAGTCTTCACACAGACTCAAGCAAGATGGATGGATGGATGGATGGATAACATAACATCTACTCTTATCTCTCTACACTGGCTCCCTATCCAAGCCAGAGCTGACTTCAAAGTTCTAATATCTAACATACAAATCTCTGCATGGATTGGCACCACTGTACCTCTCCGGTCTCCTTGCACCCTATTGCCCCGCAAGGACACTTAGATCTCAAGATGCCGGCTATCTGGTGGTTCCCAAAGTTAAGAAAAAGACAGCTGGAGGTAGGGCGTTCTCATATAGAGCACCTCTTCTCTGGAACAAATTACCCGTCTCAATTAAGGAGTCTGATACTGTTTCGACATTTAAAATTAGGTTAAAAACGTTATTGTTTAGTCAATTCTACGACTGTTAAAGGTAAGTATGTTACTAGTTGGAGGCAATGGGGGAAAGGTTGCTTCCATCCTTATTCTATAAGTATAACTTATTTTAGAGTTCTCTTCCCCTGGAACAGATTTCATGTTCCAAATGGGGGGGGCTGTCGCTGTCTTGGTGTGTGGGGTTGCATCAAATTCCCCTTTTTTGCTCTGTTAAATTGCTGCACCAGTCCACACTTGACCGGTGGGGATCTCATTATATTATGACTGTAACTGTTATCTGCTCCTGGCATCCTCTAATCCCTGCTCTCCTCTCTCTGTCCCCCCCCACACACATCCCTTGTGGTGTGGGGGGTTTGAGTTGTCAGCACCTGCCTGGTCGTCGGTCAGCCAATGCTGGACCTGGTCGCGAGTCTCCCGGTCCTGTCCTACATCTATAAAGTTGAACAATGGATTTTGGTGTTTTAAAAACCCACCGACACTGTATGACTATGTTTAGCCTGTGTTCTGCTCCTCTCTCTCACCAACCGTCTCTGGAGGAGGGGATCCCTCTCTGAATTGCTCCTCCCAAGGTTTCTTCCATTTTTCTCCTGTTGAGAGTTTTTTGGGAGTTTTTCCTTGTCTTCCTTGAGGGTTTAGGTTGGTTGAGGGGCAGTTCTATGGGCATATGTGAAGCCCTCTGTGACATGCTTGCGTGTAAAAAGGGCTATACAAATAAATTTGATTTGATTTGATGGATGGATGGATGGGTGGATGGGTGGATGGTGGATGGATGGCTGGATGGATGGATGGGTGGATGGGTGGATGGATGGTGGATGGGTGGGTGGATGATGGATGGATGAATGAAAGGATGATGGATGGATGGATGGTGGATGGGTGGATGATGGGTGGATGGATGGTGGATGGACAGGTCAGGAGAAGAGAGGAAGAGTGGAGGAGATGGAGGGTTGATGATCTGAGCAGGGTGACCTGGACCAACTGGTGTTTCTAACAGAGCAGAGCCATTGAATAAGTTATTCAATCAGTTCATCAAGAATATTATTATTATTTATTTCTGCCTGACGGGAATGTTATTCAGTCTCATACAACTCTGTATGTAGGTAAGTAAAGTAGAACTTTGCTAAGTCACTATAAGGGCAATTTGTTGTGCAACAGTAAAAAAGAAAAAGAAAGAAACAATATCACCAAAAACACACATTAAAAACAAAAAACAAACCAGAGAGCGAAAGTACTCTGTATTTTAATAATACAAAAAATTTTTGAAAACATTGTTCTTGAGGGAGTGTTTGTGTCTGTTGGTTGGAAATTTGAAGACAGGGTCTGAATCTATACGTGCAGTCGGTGGGTGCTGTCAAACAGGATGGATTATGCTATCTTTATGAACTGTTTGTTATATAGATCAGGCAGACTTTTATGTCGAGTGCCTGTGATGCTACTACAGACCTTGATCACCTTAGTTCAAAGTGTTAGTTTGAGACTGAGAGTAACATACCAACAGAAAGAAAAGAAAACTCAAATCGACAAATTACTAAAAGATCTGAAAATCGTATAGGTGGGTAAGATATACCTCACAGCGCCACCTAGTGGCCTGATGATGCTCCTCCTGGTTACAATCCGATGGGGTAGGCATTTACCATGTTATGCAAGATTTATGTGAGAAAATGTTTTGCCCTCATAAACACGTTGTGCAAGATAATGAGGCCCTCTGAGAATTATTTAGCAGTACAGACAGCTCAGTGACAGTGGAATGTCACTTTCTGATTCTTAGAGCAGCCTACTACTTTCCAGCTAATTATGTATAAGCGATCTTGAATCTTGCGCCATTTATTAGTTAACAAAGCGGATTATGATTTTGATTATTTAATATATTCGGCTCCGCCAATCTAAAACAGCTCAATCTGGACTGTAGCCAAGCAACGCAAAATGTTTCTTGCTTTAAACGACTATAGTCGACTATAGGTAGGCTTTAGGCTGTAACCACGCTACCACGGGCCGGCTTCTTCTTGTCTTTTACATGTATTTGTATGTTTCCATTTATTGTTCATATTAATCTTAGCTTGCAGGTGGAATGATACACGGATAGGTAAACATCTGTGTTGTTATCGCCAAATGTCAGCTCTATAATGCCACTTGTCCAATAAATTACTCGGAATTAATTGTTGATTTGTAACGTGACAGACTCATGGCCTACAACACTCGCAGAGTATAAACTCATATCTGGCATCCTTATTATTCATAATTCATGATTACATTATTTCCTCATTTGTATCTTCTCCGTTTGACAAACACAAACTCAAGCAAGATTAATTTCTTTTAAAGTTTTAGCTATTTATTTATTTTTTCAACAAAGTGTGTCGTATCTCATACATGGAATACATCAGCATTTTCAACTAAACATTTGATGTTGATGGAGTATTCCTATATGTACTCTTATATGCAAATACTGCAGGCAGTGGTTCTGCAAAAACACAATTAATACTTCAAGTGTGCAACCATGACACACTCAGAATGTAATGTTACACATGTGGCCATTACCAGTGCAAATGGATAAAAGGAGAAAATAAATTAAGAGAACGCAACAGCAACTGAATGTTTATATCACTCCTGGAAAACCAAAACACGCACGTCTCAGTCGTCATAGAAACAGGGATAAATACTAAAATCTATATGAGTTCCGCTAAATCGAACACAATGATCATTCTTAGTGCAATTTCATGTAATACGCCCTCTAGTGTTGCCTCTCGTCTGCGACTTCCAGCAGACAGCCGTTACAAGCAGATGTTGCACCAGCTGGACTATCCTGTCCTAGTGCTGCCTATGATGTTGCACCAGCTGGACTATCCTCTGTCCTAGTGCTGCCTAGGATGTTGCACCAGCTGGACTATCCTGTCCTAGTGCTGCCTAGGATGTTGCACCAGCTGGACTATCCTCTGTCCTAGTGCTGCCTAGGATGTTGCACCAGCTGGACTATCCTGTCCTAGTGCTGCTTAGGATGTTGCACCAGCTGGTCTAACCTGTCCTAGTGCTGCCTAGGATGTTGCACCAGCTGGTCTAACCTGTTTCTCCATACATTCCTATGGTCAGTGATGTATTGCAACCTTGTGAGTTCTCACTAATCTATTAGTATATCATATTGCACATCATCAGGTATCATCAGGTCTAGTGTCGTCCGGATGGCAGGCATCTCTAGGAGTCTGCCTGGGGGCCTACTGGAACACTCTAAACATCCTTCCTTCCTGCCTTCCTTGAGGTCATCTTGATCCCAAGTTAGAATAGAGTAGAGGTGAACGCTTGTGGCCTTCTACAAAGCAGATGAAGGAAGGGTGCATTTTAGAGTATTGACACGGGGCCCGGGGGCGGTCCTGTTCTTGACAGCTACTTCCTCTCAGTTTCCTGCTCCTGAGCTGTCTACTTCCTGTCTGCTTGCTGCCTCCCTAGCCACCTTGGCGAGCTGGGAGGCGTGACACGCCGCCCTGCACGCTCTCAGAGACAGCGCCCCCCTCTGGGGAGAAAAGTCACTGTTTTACCATTAAGGATGAATGATAAGTGATTGAAATTGTGCAAAAAAGCAATGTATGGTTTCTTCGTGGATTCCCAGATGGAAGGCCTATCATCCGACATCTCCCTGACCTCCCACACTACAACGTAGAGAAGAGAAGTAACACTATCGGTGTGGCCGTCATCATTATCAATAATATATATAATCTCCGAAGTACAAATAAAGTATTTTGGCAAAATAAGAATATAGTAAAAATCGGGCGTTCATACACCAGGTTAGGAATAAAACATCATTTCCACAAGCAGAAACTCTCACACACATGCTAAAGTGCTTGCTAGGGGGGACCCAGCGGACTGGTGGGGGTAGGGGGGAGGGGGGAAGGGGGGGGAGGGGAGGGGGGGATGGGAGGGGGGAGTCAGGGTAAATCAGTCCGTGTGCTTCTGGAGTTTCTCGGTCTCCGTCTTGTTGTCCCGAGGAAAGTCCTTGCACAACGCTGACATCTGGTTGGTCAGTCCAGCTCGACCAGGGATGGCTGGGGTCTGATTGGTCACTGCTCCTCACAGCCAGCTCCGCTGAAGGCCTCAGCTTCCTGGTTCTGGAACATGTACTGGAACACAAACACACACTCCACATCAGATGATCCCTGACGACAACACTCCATTTACGACCATCAGCCAATAAACAAGAGAGGTGGGTTTGTGTGTGTGTGTGTGTGCATGTGTGCGTGCATGTGTGACTCACTGATTTGAGATTGGACTCCATTTCAGAGAAGTTCCATTCAGTCAGAGGCAGGTTGAAGGTGAAAGGCTGAAACACATGGACCAGGTTCTGTTAACAAGATGTGTGTGTCTGTACCAAACACGTTTTGTATGGGCGTGTGAATGCGTCTGTGTGAGTGTGAGTGAGTACTCACGTCTATGACAGCAGTCCCAGGCTCCACGCTGTGCTGGTGGGTCCTCAGCAGAAGCTGTAACTCCTCCAGACTCATGTCCACGTTCTCCACAGCATCAGACACCTCGGGCCTAAACACACACACACAGGTTTGTTTTACTATCCTAGTGAGGACTGTATTCGTCCCTAACCCCTAACCTTAACCCTTAATGTAGTTCTAACCCTATACTCCCCCACAGGGCTAACTAAACAAGACCACACACACACCTTCATAATCATCATCATCATGTACCAATGCTTATGCTTGTGTGTGAGTGTGTGTGAGTGAGTGTGTGTGTGTGTGTGAGTGAGTGTGTGTGTTTGTGAGTGTGTGAGTGAGTGTGTGTGTGCGTGTGTGTGTGAGTGTGTGTGTGTGTACCTCTCCAGAGCAGGTCTCTTGCTCCTGCGGTCCCCAGATCCCCGGCCCTCCAGGACGGACTGTACCATTGCGACAGGGAGGACGGGGGGTTCAGAGCACACCTCACAGGAGCCCAGGGGGACCGCTTCCCCACGGCCCCGCACACCTGGACTGACCGGCTCCTCCTTGATCAGCATCATACACTTATCCCTGGGAACACACACACAGACAAACATAAACACACATACACAAACACATACGCACGCACGCACACACACATGCACCAATCATCATCCACATGTTTGGACGAATACTACATATTTATTGTCCTGTCCTGTTGTCCAGCCTGGGCCAGCCTGGTCCAGCTCAGCCCAGCTAAGCTCAGCTCAGCTTCTCACCTGTTCTCCTCCGTCTGCATCTGCAGGGCCATGACGGTGGGCTGGGACATCTCTGTAACATCGGAAATGATTGGTCCTCCTGTCATGGCAGCAGACGAGCATGAGGCTGTCTCTGTGGATGGCTGTGGAGACACAAACACCGCAGGTACACAGACTGGTGACCAGGGACCACATCTGTCACTTGAGGTTCCCTTTGTGTCTGTCTGTGTGTTTGTGTGAGTGAGTGTATCTGTGTGTGTGTCTGTGTGTGTGTGTCTTACCGACTGAATGTAGAAAGGTTCTTGCAGGGGGTCCATCTGGGATGTGTGGCTGAACTTTTGGGCGGGTGGGCTGGAGGAGCCATCATCCAGCATCAGGGGCCTGGAGTGATGCACACACATACATATACACACAACCACACAGACACGGATGATAGCGTTTTTATATCTATGGAAATACTACCCACTGAAGTATAGAATGTGTGAGGTGAGATGTGAGTGGTGCAAGCAACAGACAGACTTTACACCAGGATTATATGAGGTAAGGTGTTTAGAATGACTTGTTTTGGTAGGTTGAGGTAGATGATAAGATCGTTTGAGGTATTTGGAAGTGTGTGTGTGAGGTGTGTTTCGGTGCGTGCGGTCCAGAGAGGCTTCCTGGTGTTCAGCTATGTGAGTGAGCTATCCAATCATACCCTGCTTGTTCACACGCACCACAGAGCTGACGAAGCATTTCTCACACAGAACAGTCATGCGCTTAGGTTCAGTAGGGTAGGGATATTGTGTGTGTGTTCCAGGGTATGTGCGTGAGTTCAGTGTGTGTGTGTACCCGTGTATGTTTGTGTGTGTGTGTGTGTTAATGTGTGCGTGTACCAGTATGTGTGTGTGTGTGTACCACCGTTTGTGTGCGTACGTGTATGTGTGTGTGCATGCATGTGTGCTTGTGTGTGTGTGTATGTGACTGTGTGAGTGTGTGTGTGTGTGTGCGTGCGAAGGGCTTAGTGTGTGGTAGGTCTGATTCAGCACTTGCGTCCATTCACAGTAGCAGGGATTGTGCTCTGGCAATCAGCTGATCCAGCCAGCTGACCCTCCCCTCTGCCCTGCTGTGTTTGTGTGTTCCGCTCACTATTGTGACCAGGAGTGTTAACCGCTGTGTGTGTGTGTGTGTGTGTGTGTGTGTGTGTGTGCGTACTCACAGTTTTCTCTTTATTCCCACAGGGCTGGGTGGGTTGGACTGCATCTGACTGAAGAGGAACTGAATCAGCTTTTAGAGAGGAAAAAAACACAACATGATTCAGCAGCCCACCTCAATGCTACCGAGACATGTCCCTTCCTCTCATCATCCATCCATCCACCCCCCCCCCTACCTTCCTCCATCCATCCCCCCCCTACCTTCCTCCATCCACCCCCCCCTACCTTCCTCCATCCACCCCCCCCACCTTCCTCCATCCACCCCCCCCTACCTTCCTCCATCCACCCCCCCAACCTTCCTCCATCCACCCCCCATCATATCTCTTTCTCTCCTCTCTCTCCAACCCCCTCTTTCTCTCTCTCTCTCTCCTCTCTCTCCAACCCCCTCTTTCTCTCTCTCTACTATTTACTGTTCCACACATTCAGAGGGACGTCACCTACTGCAATGCCTGAGAGCCAGAGAAGGGCATTTAAGTCAGAAGGGGATGGTTACTCCTAAATCCCTTTGATTACATACAGGACATTCTCATACAGCACACACACAGACACACAAACACACACCTTCTTACCTTGTTCATAACCTTTTGTTGCTGGGTGTGGTTCTGCCTCAGTGAGACCACTTCCCTCCACAACACCTCATTCTGTCTGTGGGGGCAGGCGGAGCAAGAAGAGGGGGAGGGAGGAGGGTGAGAAGAGGGGAGGGATGGGAGAGAGGGAGAGGAGGAGGGAGGAAGGGAGGTGAGAGAAGAGGGGGGGAGAAGAGGAGTCGGGCAAGAGATGGGAGAGAAGAAAAGATGAAAAGAAGGGTGGAAAGAAGAGGAGAGAGGAAATAGGGGGAAGAGAAGGATTAGCGTGTGTTTTCACAGTTTGGACAGTAATCTACTGTTTCAACGCTGGCTCACGATGGTTAGCAGATTAACTTGTTGACATTCAGTTGAGCACCTGGACCATCTGTTGGAGATTGTGTGTGTTCTCCCTGATAAGTGTGTGTGAGGGGTAGATAATGCTGTCTCACACATCCTGCAGCACCTGTGGAATCACCTGGCTGACACACCTGACACTATTATGAGCTGCAGCGGTCAGGTGAGCAGCTGAATGTTCTCTTCAACTACACAATGGAGACAATACACAATAGACCAACCCAGTGACCACACAATGACCACAGTAAAAGGACTTTTCCTCACTGAGCGTAGATTTTTAAGATGACTGTTTCATGTGTAGCTTTGTTATGGGGTAGGCTCTAACCTTAAACCTGTCCACTGGGAACCCAAACATCTACCACAAAAGTAAAGAGGAATTGTCAGACGTCTGGTGTCCAGTATTCAGGGCCCTGCATAGTCACAGAAAGGCTTTTCTCCCCAGCTTGTGACGATTATAAAAAAAAAAAAGTATAATAATTAAAAAATAATAATAATAAAATATACATTTAAATGACAAATATCTAGGTGTATGTGACTCACTGTTTCATGTCCTGCATTTGACACTCCATGTTCTCCTGCTGGCTCCTCAGCACCTGGACCTCATACAGCAGCTTACTGAGGTCCTCCTGCCGTAGCTTGGTCTCTTCACTCTTCACAATGGAAACCTGCTCTCTCACACACACACACAAGCATAGATGGGTATGGTCAATGGGTTTGTGTGTGTTCAAAGTTCTGTATGCTGTGTGTGTGTGTGTGTGTGTGTGTGTCAGTAGATGTGTGTATGTCAGTAGATGTACGTGTGTTTGTGCGAGAAGATCTTTGTTTATGCCATCCAGTTGTTGTGCATATGTATATGTGTTTGTGTGTGTATGCCAGTAGATGTGCGCGTGCGTTCCTTACCTTCCTCTTGATGTGCTCCAGCAGGTGTTCGTGCCCTTGGAGGAAGTAGAGGTGCTGGAACTCTGTGTCGTCCCTCTCCGGCTTCACAAGCCCACTCTGCTCAATGTTCACCACCTTCCTGAAGCCATCTACAGGGGACACACGCGGCCGTTACACACCCAGGGAGAGCAGAGGGGAGGAGAGGGAAGAGGAGCAGAGACAAGGAGAGAGGAGCAGAGAGAAGGAGAGAGGAGTGGAGAGATGGAGAGAGGAGCGGAGAGAAGGAAAGAGGAGCGGAGAGAAGGAGAGAGGAGCATAGAGAAGGAGAGAGGAGCGGAGAGAAGGAGAGAGGAGCGGAGAGAAGGAGAGAGGAGCGGAGAGAAGGAGAGAGGAGCGGAGAGATGGAGAGAGGAGCGGAGAGAAGGAGAGAGGAGCGGAGAGAAGGACAGAGGAGTGGAGAGAAGGAGAGAGGAGCGGAGAGAGGAGAGAGGAGCGGAGAGAAGGAGAGAGGAGCGGAGAGAAGGAGAGAGGAGCGGAGAGAAGGAGAGAGGAGCGGAGAGAAGGAGAGAAGAGCGGAGAGAAGGAGAGAGGAGCGGAGAGAAGGAGAGAGGAGCGGAGAGGAGAGAGGAGCGGAGAGAAGGAGAGAGGAGCGGAGAGAAGGAGAGAGGAGCGGAGAGAGGGAGAGAGGAGTGGAGAGAAGGAGAGAGGAGCAGAGAGAAGGGGAGAGGAGCGGAGAGGAGTGGAGAAGAAAGGGAAACTCACACATGTTGAGTTGTCGAACAAAGCTAGCCATGTTGTTGTGCTTAAAGTACTTGGGCAGAACCTCCTTGGCAAATCGCCCTTGATCGAACACATGGAAGCTGGTACCAGTCTGAGGATAGAATCGCACAGAACATCAGAAACCTCCAATCGGACTACTCAAGGACTCTATGTGAAACATTTGACTAAGACTGCTTCTTTTAGACACCTGTTCTGTCAAACTCCGACCATTTAACCTGTAGGTTCAACACAAAACCACAAAAGGGTTCTTTCTAGGAGATATTGCCCAAGACCAACCACACGCCCCTCTAGGGCTAACCAACCTGGAACGATAATCAAGGATATTTTCTCTAGGGCCTGCGTTTGGACAGTTCTACTGAGACAGATTTGACAGAACTGTAATCTAGGGTAATGCGTAATACATGTGTAACAGTTGTATTATAGATGTGTAATACATGTGTTATTGGTGTGTAATAGATGTGTAATTCATGTGTAAGAGATCAAATACATACAATGATATAGAACAACAGTGATGTTAACTTTTCTTCAAAAACATTCTCAATGATACATAGGAACGTATCACCATTTATATCCCCACCAGGATTCTTACATTTAGTAAGTACAGGGACATTCTCCCCAAGGCAAGTAGGGTGAAGTGCCTTGCCTAAGGACACAACGTCATTTTGCACCGGCAACCTTCTGATTAATATCCCGACTCCCTAACCGCTCGGCCATCTGACCCCAACACATTTACCAACACATTTACAAGTGTCTGAAACGGACAATGTATGAACTGACTAAGAAGAAACCTGACTTGGCCTAATCTGAATAGACCGTTACAATGGAAAATCCCCAGCCCCAGCCCCAGGCCCTCTCCCCAGCCCCAGCCCCCAGGCCCTCTCCCCAGCCCCAGGCCCTCTCCCCAGCCCCAGGCCCTCTCCCCAGCCCCAGCCCCCAGGCCCTCTCCCCAGCCCCAGCCCTCAGGCCCTCTCCCCAGCCCCAGCCCCCAGGCCCTCTCCCCAGCCCCAGCCCCCAGGCCCTCTCCCCAGCCCCAGGCCCAGGCCCTCTCCCCAGCCCCAGGCCCTCTCCCCAGCCCCAGGCCCTCTCCCCAGCCCCAGCCCCCAGGCCCTCTCCCCAGCCCCAGCCCTCAGGCCCTCTCCCCAGCCCCAGTCCCCAGGCCCTCTCCCCAGCCCCAGCCCTCAGGCCCTCTCCCCAGCCCCAGCCCCAGGTCCCAGGCCCTCTCCCCAGCCCCAAGCTCCCCAGCTCCAGGTTTACTCACAGCACTCCAGCAGATGAGGTGGTTAGTGTCTGGGTCCTCCACCAACGTCCAGAGCTTGGTGAGGAAGGCAGGCACGTTGCTGCCATAGCCCCCGTCCACCCCCAGAGAGCCTGGAGACTCCTGCATGGCCAAGCCACAGGCACGGCAGAAAGTTGAGAGAGTGTGTTTGTATGAGAGTGTGTGTGTGTGTTTGGGATTCTACTCCATCTCTCAGGTTCTGCTTGTCTCTCTTTCTCTGCTCTCTCTCTCTCTGTGTCTTTAGCTTGGGGTGTTTCTCCTCTTCGTTCCTCTGTCCTCGGCCCTTCTGACGGCGTATCTCCCAGTCCTCCTGGTGGCGTCTCTCCCAGTCTCTCTCCGTCCCTGGCTGGTCTCTGTGGTAGCTGTCCTGGTCCAGCTCTGTCGTCCCCACAGGTCCCCGTCAGCACAAACCTGCCTGCATCACTGCTGCCCTCCGGCCAACAAAGGGGCCAGTTTGGGACAATAGAGGCCAGCACAAAGACCTGCATAATGCCTGCTGTCACACAGAGAAGGCCCATACACCGTTCTTTACACAGAGGTGTGTATGTGTGTGTGTGTGCGCGTGTGTGTGTGTGACTGTTCATACATATATCTGCACACACACACACACAGCAAATTGATGGACATGCAGATGCCTTTAGGAGCCAATATATTTGGACAGATTACAGTGTTCTTGAGATACTCAGAGACAATGATGAAGGTGAGAGAAAGACAGAGAGAGAGAGAATGAGATTGAGAGAGAAAAATGGAATGGGCCAACCAACCAATCTCAAGGAGGTGGTTTTTCAAACATTTGCGCCATCTAGTGCTCTTCAAGGGGAAATTAGTTTTCACAAAAAGTTAAATGACAACAATTACTTGTTTCTCCAATGCCTGGCAGGAAATCAATAGTAATAGCATTTAGATGTATTTTAGCCTTTTGTATCTGACAGATGGAAATAGAAAGCGATAAGAGAGAGACACACTGTGAGAGAAAACAAGTAGAAGGAGAGAAAGATAAATAGGGAAATCCTTGGAACTTGTACTCCCCGGAATGACTTTTCATGGAACTAGAATGCTCCTTCAGCTCATTGTTAACCGCATCACCACCTTGTGTCCTTTCAGAACACTTGGCACAGTAGAATGCTGAAGTATACAAAGTATATAAATAGAATTGAATGTAGAAAAGACCGGGATATGGCCCACTTGAGCACCCACAGGCCTCGAACCCACAACCTTCTCTCTGTGAGATGCCAGTGCAAAGTGTATTGTGTTCCACTTGTGCTCGTTTCCATTATTACCTTACACTGTCATCATCCGACCTCCAATTTTGACACTCTAGGCCAGGGGTTTTTAAACTTTATAATCGGCGTACCCCATTCAAAATAATATAGTCCACCATGTACCCCCATCTGATATAGTCATATTATAGAATATATATGGTACAATAATGTAATACAAACAACAAAACAATGACCTAACTGTTTGAACCTTCTGCTTTCACATCAGGCATACAGTGCATAGCGGCTTGTAAAAAAAATCGTTAAATTAGTCTGCAAGGCAAAACTTTATTTGGTCATGTGTTGTGCATTTTGAAATTAACCAATTCACGAGTTCAGTAACACACCAGCGATTGAATAATGATATGCTTTTATTGAAGCAGGGCTGGTAACAGTGCCAAGCCTAATGCAGTTTGATGGAGGCTGGTAGCAGAGCCAAGCCTAATGCAGTTTGGTAGAGGCTGGTAGCAGAGCCAGGCCTAATGCAGTTTGGTAGAGGCTGGTAGCAGAGCCAAGCCTAATGCAGTTTGGTAGAGGCTGGTAGCAGAGCCAGGCCTAATGCAGTTTGGTAGAGGCTGGTAGCAGAGCCAAGCCTAATGCAGTTTGGTAGAGGCTGGTAGCAGAGCCAAGCCTAATGCAGTTTGGTAGAGGCTGGTAGCAGAGCCAAGCCTAATGCAGTTTGATATAGGCTGGTAGCAGAGACAAGCCTAATGCAGTTTGGTAGAGGCTGGTAGCAGAGCCAAGCCTAGGGTCCTGAAGGGACGAGAGTGATTACTGGGATGCACAGGAATGAATGATGTGAAGGGTGCATGCATATTTAAGAAAGGGAAGGCTGGGAGGGTGACGATAACATGCTAGCACAAGGACCAGAGGAACGGAAGAGACTTTATACAGAACGGGGAGTTCCTGCCTGCTTTAACTGGGCTGATGCGTATGAGCTGATTGAAGCGAAGGAGGAGTCTTGGTGCGGTATCTTCCTCCTGAACTTCAGTTCATCTAAATCCATTAATTGGAAAATTGCAAAAACAATTGGCTGGTACAAACACACAGGAGGAGGGATTAGACCTCCACCAAATCAGCCTGCCCACTTGTTAGTAACATATTTAAATATGGCTTCTGTTAAAAACAGGGCTAATTGAATATGTAAATTTGACAATTGTGCACTGAACATTGGTAGTAAGCACGCAATTGAAACAATCATCAACGCATCTGAAGTTTATAGAACAGACCAAAACAGAACAAAAAACATTTATTAGATCGTCATATTACAGTAAATACATTGCATTACCCGTCATTAGGGATTTTTTCTTGCGTACCCCCTGAAGAGAGTTTGCGTACCCCAAGGGGAACGTGTACCCCAGTTTGAAAAAACGATGCTCTAGGAGTCGATGGTACAGTTAGACGATACAAGTTTTCCACATGACTGTCAGCATGGCTACAGAAAGCAGATAAACAAAGTATTCTCTATCAAGAACCTATTTCTGCTTCTGTGTGTCTGTATGTGTGTGCCTGTGTGTGTGTGTTCCAGCCTATGTGTGTAATCTGGATGTAGGCATCATGTGTTTGAATGTGGGTGGGGAGAAAGGAGGAGAGGATTAGAGAAAAAACAAAAGGAGAGTACAAGTGGTGGAGGAGGGGATAAAAGGACGAGAAAGTAAAGGGGGGTGAGAGAAGGAGGAGAGAGAAGTAAATGGGGATGAGAGAAGGAGGAGAGAGAAGTAAAGGGGGTGAGAGAAGGAGGAGAGAGAAGCAAAGGGGGGTGAGAGAAGGAGGAGAGAGAAGCAAATGGGGATGAGAGAAGGAGGAGAGAGAAGTAAAGGGGGGTGAGAGAAGGAGGAGAGAGAAGCAAATGGGGATGAGAGGAGGAGAGAGAAGTAAAGGGGGATGAGAGAAGGAGGAGAGAGAAGCAAATGGGGATGAGAGAAGGAGGAGAGAGAAGTAAAGGGGGGTGAGAGAAGGAGGAGAGAGAAGTAAAGGGGGATGAGAGAAGGAGGAGAGACGGTGGTGCTAATGTAACTGCTGCCTCCTGAGAACTTCCTGGGTCGAGTGTGAATTACATGGTTTCACCTTTGTCCGCGTGCAGCAGTACACGTCCTCCTTCCTGTCCTCTACTGTCATCCTCCCCTCATCCTCCTCCCTTCCTCCTCCCTTCCTCTTCCTCCCCTCATCCTCCTCCCCTCACCATCCTCCCTTCCTCCTCCTCCCCTCACCATCCTCCCTTCCTCCTCCTCCCCTAATCCTCTTCCCCTCACCATCCTCCCTTCCTCCTCCTCCCCTCATCCTGCTCTCTGGATTCTCCTGCTGTCCCTCTTGAGAAAAGAGGCTGGAGAGATGGAAATGAAAGCGTGTAGCAACTTGTGTGTGTACTGGGTAGTGAATGTGTGTGTGCTGGGTAGTGAATGTGTGTGTGCTGGGTAGTGAATGTGTGTCAGGTGGCTGAGCGGTGAGGGAGTCGGGCTAGTAATCCGAAGGTTGCCAGTTCGATTCCCGGTCATGCCAACTGACGCTGTGTCCTTGGGAAAGACACTTCACCCTACTTGCCTCGGGGGAATGTCCCTGTACTTACTGTAAGACGCTCTGGATAAGAGCGTCTGCTAAATGACTAAAATGTAAAATGTAAAATGTGTGTGCTGGGTAGTGAATTTGTGTGTGTGTGCTGGGTAGTGAATGTGTGTGTGCTGGGTAGTGAATGTGTGTGTGCTGGGTAGTGAATGTGTGTGTGCTGGGTAGTAAATGTGTGTGGGACTTAACCAGTTTCGTTGGTTATGTGTAGTGAGCATGTGTGTGAGCGTGCATGTGTTATTTATATGTTTATCAGGGGCTTTACACAATACAACTGTTGGGCCAGAGATGGATGTAGCTAATTTACATTTGCAGTTCCTGGGAAGGAAAGTCATAAAAACAATATAGCGCAATACAAACAATACAAAACAAACATTGAAAAACACTACAATTAGCAACATTTACAAATGGAGCATCACATATAAAAGAACATCATTCGAAATATACAGAACATATTCTCCATGGTCGAAAAAACACAAATACAAAGGTTTAGATCAGTAACTACCTGAATTGTTTGTGTTGATGAGTGAAAAAAAAGACTGAAGCTTGTTCAATATGGGGGGAACTGAGATCCATTCATCTGCTGCTCTGACTGAAAAGGCTGAATGTCCAAAAGCAGTTTTCCTAAATTTAGCTGATCAGTCACCTCTGACTGATTATCGTATGCTATGAATGCATGCACCTCCAGGGCTGAGCTTTATCTAATGGAGCAGACCACATCTGATGAAGCACTGGAGATATGTGATGGCTATGCAGACACTGAAACCAATGGGAAGTCAGGGAGAGATTCTTCTGGTGCCCCGCCCCAAAATGATTATTTCAGGCTTTGTGAAACAGTTGCATCATGCTTTTGTGTGTGTGACAGAGATCTGGTGATTGAGCAATGTAAGTGAGCTAACTGGTGTTTGGAAAGAGAGAGTTTCACATCCCGTCGTTCTCACCAGGCCTCATTGGACGATGTTTGCATGAAAATATTGTGGCCTGTGTGGACATGCCCTCCAGCTCCAGGCCTCCAGCGGTAGGGAGGATGCCTTCAGGAGACACAGGCTGACAGTACAGCAGCTGCACACAAACATCTGGAAGTGCAGTTTCTACTGTGAAACACAAGAGGGAATCTGTTAGCGTTCGAGACAAGAGAACTAACAAGTACATCGACATGAAGCCAACAGGTCAAATCAAACAGCGGTGGGCATTTATGGTAAAATAAGATGGTGATGACTTTCCTTCACTGTCACACCTCTGAGCACACACACACACACACACACACACACACACACACACACACACACACACACACACAGGATCCACAAGAGGAAGAGCCACCCTATGTTCCAACACAAGCTGTTTAGAATGGAGAGTTAGGGCCATAAGGGCAGGTGGAGGGTGTAATTAGTGATTTATTGTGGACTGAGAGAGAGAGCAGGTTCTGATCTGTATCTGAAGGAGGCGGAGGCTGTAGTGAGGAGGAGCTTGTGTGGGAGTGGAAGACAGTTTTATCTCTCTGCTGTGTGTGTGTGTGTGTGTGTGTCCATATGTGCGTGTGTGTGTGTAGGCCTACGTGTTTGTAAACAGTTGTGCTGAAGATGGTTACGGTGCAGAGAGCAGACAATCCAGCGTGACGTCCTGCCTCATCCTCCCAGGCTGACGGATGTACTGAGTAGCCTAATGAATATGTTACATCTGCATTCAATAATAAATCTGACGTGACCTACAAACAGCTGTCTTTGTAACGTTTCAGTCAAACACCTCATATTCACACCATTTTGTGTTCAGTGTTCAAGGATCAAAGTTTTTAAATTGAAAGTGAACCAGGACTCCCATCGGAAACTTTGATGATTGCATAATTATAAGGTCCGACGAGATCCCAATCAGATTAATCAAATCGTAATCAGTTAAGAGTTGAAGCAGCTGAAATCTCACCTTTAGTCACACCTGATACCGTGGTTCTGAGCTCGCTCCATGCGGAAATTTGTGTCAAATACTGAACTATGAATCACGGCTGTCAGGACATACCAAACAGCAAGCTACTTATTATGACTCAATACAAGAGCAGCACTGAATAACGGTGAAGATGCGGGAGCGTATAACGGTACACCGCCGCTAGAATGGTTGCTCGAGCATGCTCGCTCGTTCTCTCTGGTCTTGACGTCAGCGAGATTGTCTGAGCCGCTAGCAGCGCACTCTACCAACCGACCGTCCATTGTGAACAAGCTGAACGATGCGAGCGCTCGACACCTTCGCCGCCGCCCTATAGAGATCTCTGGACCGAGCGCCAAACGTAGCGACTGGGACAGCCGGACCGTGTGAACGCTAAATACGGAGACAATATTTGTTTTTAAACAAGTGTAAAACGTTGTCGTGTCGGTTTTTTAATGCTTTAGTTAGCCACCGACAGAGCGCGAGCGAGAGGGAGAAAGAGAGCGAGTGTGTCTAGAGAGAAAGAGGGACAGGGAAGAAATCCTACCGAGGAAAAAGGGGTTGCTCGTGTTTTGCACTTCGCCTATTTTGGATACCAAGATAGCAAGTTGTGTAGCCATGGGATGTACATTGAGCGCAGAGGAGCGAGCGGCTTTGGACAGAAGCAAAGCAATCGAGAAAAACCTTAAAGAAGATGGACTCACTGCTGCAAAAGACGTGAAACTCCTCCTGCTTGGTAAGATGCTTATTAGACTGCGGCGCTGGCCTTTGAGGCTCCCGGGGGTTGAGACATTCACTTAATTAGCCTTTAAAGTGTAATATTAAGCCTCCCTCTGTTACCTTTTCACGCTTGGAGCCACGTTCATGATGTAGGTTGATTCTTTACGGTATCTTTTTCTTTTCATCAGGGGCGGGGGAGTCAGGAAAGAGTACCATCGTCAAACAGATGAAGTAAGTAATAGTTGTACGCTTGGATGTGTGAACTGATTTCTGAACACAAAAAGTCTCACGTAAACGCACACACAAACACACGCACGCACGCACGCACACACACACACACACACACACACACACACACACACACACACACACACACACACACACACACACACACACACACACACACACACTAACTCACAGAGGCTTGTCAAGTGGCGTCCTCGGTCCGCCATATTTTCAGGGAGTTACAAGCTACCTTTGAAGCCGTAGGCTGCAGGCAAACTCATTGAAACTCAAAGTGATGCGGGTTGGTTTGCGAGGAAATGCACAGCTGTTAAATGAAAAAGGCGCAAAATTGACAATAAAAACCTTTTTAAAGATTACATGGAATTTGAAGTTCTGTAGAACCATTTCTCAAGAGGGTTTAGGCTGTTTTAACTAGGCAAAATGCATTTTATTTCACAGCTCTCGTTGTAGCTATATCTAACATGCTATCGAGCCTGTAGGCTACATGGAGCTTACATTTACACCTGCCGCAGGTTTTAGCTCCTTTTGCCTCGGTAGGCTATAGCCTATTGCTTTAGAGGCTTTTTATAATTGTATTATCCAGTCCAATGAAGAACATCTTAGTGCAAGAAAACTCACTGGAGTCTTTTGTTTGGTTCTCAAGGGACATCCACAACCAATGGTTTCATCAACCTTCTTTGTTATATTTCTCACTGCTGTGTTGAATATAGGCTAGCCTACGCTACATAAGCTATAGCCAAAACGATTATTAATGTCATGTATTCACATATGTGAATCATATATGACCCTTCATCTGTCTTCTTTGTAAAATGTGAGTGAAGAGGACTCCCAACTTGTTCACACGGCCATCTTTACAAGACTATCCTACTTGTCTTAGCCAACACCCTTTATCTGCCAAATCGTCAGTTTGACATCTTTGCAGCCAATCATTCAGTCAGATCAGGCACCGGAGTTGGTTGGGCTAAACTATGTTGACAGATAGCCCAGGGGGGTTGTCATTGAAGGCTGCTATAATCCGTTTCTTGCAAGCTAATTATATGTCGGGTTTCTTGTGTGATTTCTGATGGTCAATAGGCTGCATGTGGTATATTCCACATATATCTTTGTTTCGGTTGTAAAACGCTCAGTTCAGTGATCATGCTGGTGGATTGTTTGCTGGACTAAAAGAGACCGATGTTTTAATTAATCTCATAATTAGGAGAGAAATGCTTCATCTCTTCTCATGATCTGTAGGCACCTGTCATTTGTCGAGTTTTTCTCACGTCGCTTAAACTAACGGAGTCGGAGCCTATTGTCCTTTATGATTCTCTTGTGCTCTGGTGTTGCAACTGTGTAACCACCAAATAATGGAGTTGATTACAGAATTTCAGGCGCTTTCTCTGGTGGACAGCGCCGAGAATCTGTGGCAACTCGTTTCTTTTCGGTCTTTTTCGAGCCTCTCCGTCCGTAGACTCAAAGCTCTACAGTTCCTTTCGAACAAGAGTGGAAATCCTGGTGCGGATTTTCACAGCGCCGTAGCTATCTGGGGCGTGTACCCTGGACCGATGCTTTGTGTAGACAAACGCTACGCGTCCTTTGATTCGACAAGAGTCTTAAATAGGAGTGGTCATTCGGTCTTGTTGAGAAACGCTCTATACGGTCCGACAGCAGGTCTAAATAGCTTGGATGGTTATTCCGGGGTTCCCTTCCATATTGACCATTATGATAGGAGATATCGTGTATATTTAGTCTTTGAAATGTAACTGCTCTGAGTATATTTGGACGGTGCTGAGTTTGTATGAGAAGTTGGAAGACAAGTGTGTCAGCTATTTTGGATGTATCGAAGAGACAGGCCTATTCATTGGCATCCCATGAAATTGTATGTGTTTGTGGATTTAAATAAAACTTCTGAACTGTTTGTGTGCGTGCGCATGTGTTTATGCAGTGTTTTAGGCGTTTGACGTTTGAATACCTATCTCTGTAAAACGTTAGATACTTCCCAGTGTGCTCTTGTGGCCTGTGTGTGTATTAGGGAAAGTGAGACAGGCAGACACCAAGGATCACACAGAGAAAGAGCATAGAGAAAGAGATGTGCTTTGTTCCTGCCTTTTTTCATTAACCCAATCCGTTCACACGCACACACACACACACACCAATACTGAGTACTGCAGCTTAGTAGGTCAGTGTGAGGTGAGGACTGAGGTCGATCTGGATCTCTCTCACTCCTTCATTTCTCTCTCTCTTTATCTCGTCTCTCTCTTTCCTTCTCTTGTTATCGCTGTCTATTTTTGTCTTTCTTTCGGCCTTTCTGTGTGTATATATCTGTGTGTGTGTTAGCGGGGCTGCCTAGCCACCCTTGATGACATGATTGGAGGAGACCGAGCGCAGAGAGAACAAACACTGGCCGTACGGCGTGGCTGCACTGGTTCTCAGAGCTGTGCGTGTGTGTGTGTGTCTGACGGATAGAGAGAGAGCCGTACAGTTCTGGACTGTTCCCATCGCCGACCAGTCCTGGCATGGCCTGTCTCCCAGGCCGCCCGGCAAACTAGCACCCCTCCCCCGCCCTGGCCTCCCTCCATACCTAACCACCCACCCAGCCATCTCCAGAATGGAGGGTGATTAGGGTCCGAGTTGGGGCTAGGGGTTGAGGGAGGAATGGGGGGCTAGTTATGGGTAGAGCTGGACAAAGGAGGGGGCATGGAGGAGGAGGGGGTGTGGAGGGGGGTCGGTTTAGTTTTGGGGGGTATAATGGATGGGTGGCATGCCGGCTCGAAACATTATCATTGGTTGTTAGCTCTTCTCATATTCTGCATAAACCTACTTGTTATAGCCAACACCCTTTATCTGCCGAATCCTCAGTTTGCCTTCTTTGCAGGCTGCAGCCAATCATTCAGTCAGATCAGACACCGGAGGTGGTTTGGATAAACTATGATGATAGATCGCCCAGGGGCTGTCATTGAAGGCTGATATAATCCGCTGCTTACAAGCGAATTAAATGCCGGGATTGTTGTGGGATTTCTGCTGGTCACTACATGCAGCATAACTTTGCTTCGGTTGCAGAATGCTCAGTTCAGATATAGTGACCAAGATAAACAAAGATATACTTGTATGTGTTGACAGCCACCTACTGGCTGAGCTCTCAAAAGCATGACTGTGATTAGTTCAAGATCTGTTTTTTGGTTCAATACTTTTGTGGCCTTTTTCAGCTTTGTTTATATTGAAAGAGACATGAAAGGCAGGGAGAGAGAGGGGATGGCATGCAACAAATGGCCCGGGCTTGGACTCGAACCCTGGCCCCTGTGTCAAGGCCTCCTCTTTAGCAGTACACACTCCTACCCGGTGAGACAGTGGGGTGTCCTGAACATTTGCGTCTTCTATAACGATACAGAAGCACATGCAAATCATACAGGGTAAAGAACAGCATGCAATCAGCAGACACATGAGTCTGTTAGACAGACCACTGTGTGTTCTGTCTGACCCCAGTCCTCCAGTCCTCCAGTCCTCCAGTCCCCCAGTCCTCCAATCCCCCAGTCCCCCTGTCCTCCAGTCCCCCAGTCCTCCAGTCCCCCAGTCCCCCAGTCCTCCAGTCCCCAGTCCTCCAGTCCTCCAGTCTCTATCTGCCCTCTGACTGTCTGTCACTCATTAACTTTCCATTTGGAACCTTCTGTCTTTCTCTCTCTCTGTTTCACTCCCTCGCTGTCTCTCTTTTGCTGTCTGTCTGTCTGTCTGTCTGTCTGTCTGTCTCTCTCTCTCTCTCTCTCTCTCTCTCTCTCTCTCTCTCTCTCTCTCTCTCTCTCTCTCTCTCTGTCTCTCTCTCCATTTACTCTAGTCTCTTACAGCTCAGTTCCCAGCGTGTGAATCCATCTAACCCTTGGCCCAACTCTGTTCAGCTCAGCTCGGAGGGGAGGGGTGGAGAGTAAAGTGGGGGCGGAGGGGGAGGCTGTGTGTGTGAGCAGAGACTGAGGGAGCAGGGATAGGCTGTGTGTACGTGTGTGTGTCGGGTGTGCTGCAAAGGACTGACTGCTGCCTCTGCTACTATGTTGTCTGAAGGGGACTATTAGAATCTATTAAAGCTTAAGAGGCATGTGTGACATTCTTCTGGTACTCTCCCTCTCTCGCTTTCGCCCCTCTTCTCTGCCACTCCTGTCTCTCCTCCCTGCCATGCTTCTGCTGTCTCTCCCATGTTTACACTCCAGGCTTGTGTGTGTGTGTGGTCCATGTGCCGGTCAGGTCTGTGCTGAGGAACAAAGGGCTGTTGTCTGAGGGAGGTGTGTGTGTTGGGCCAGGCAGCAGACCTCAGGTCAGGTCTTAAACATAGCCAGACAAAGGAGCCTTGTTGCTGGGCCGCTCTCTCAGCTGCTCCCAGATCAGCTGATGTGGAGCGTGCCTCTGTTATGTCTGCCTTCCTAACATTGTTCAGACATGGAAAAAAGGCTCAAACACAGCACTCTGGCACTGTCAGACCCGCATGCACGCGCACATGAGAACTACAGGTGTGTGTGTGCTGCAAAGAGCGATGCAATGATTGGAGGAGGTTTGGTTTGGGTGTTAACCTCTGATGTCACACTAAACCTTACCTTAGAGGTGATAAATTCACCTTTGCCTGTCTGGCGGAGGAGGTGGAAGTGTAGCAGCACTCCTCCTTCTCCTCCTTCGTAGAACGTTGTTCCAGAACATGACATAAATCTACTAGAGAGATGAGCTCTATCCGCTGATACAGGTCGACGACACATTTGATGACTTCACAGGAAACACGGAGGGAGGGAGAGAGGGAGGGAAGGAAGGAGGGAGGGAGGGAGAGACAGGGAGAGAGGGAGGGAGGAAGGAAGGAATGAGAGTGTTTAAGAGGACATGACACTTGTACAGGGAGGGTTGAAGGAGGAGAGAAAGGGGCCGGGTGCAGCGAGGAGAAGGAGGAGGAGGAGGAGGAGAGCGCGGTGAGAGATGACTGATACTGAAAAGCCTTTCACAGTGACAACCCTTACACAACCTGAACCTAATAACACAGGTGAGCTCTGCTTTGTATGGACCCACCTGTTATTACTGACCTGTTCACACGGCACAGGGGCAGTGTGTACTGTGTGTTTACCACACAGTAGCGACCACCGCTGAATGTCAAAGCTTTCCCTTTGTCCGTGTGTCGACAGCTTGTGTGAGTTGACATTTAAATAAGGGTTTAGACGTCGTTATTGCGAGGCAGCGCGAGCAGGAAGCGGGCGGCGGCGGAGAAGGGGCAGGTCACTGTGTGGGCCAGAACACCACAGGAAGGAGGAACACTGTAATGAGGATGGTCCGGATGCAAGGCTGAGCTGTTATTATGCTGCAGATCTGAGGGATTCAGAGAGCGTTGTGTGCCTGTGTGTGTGTGTGCGCTCGTGTGTGCTTGCACCTGAGTGTGTGTGTGTGTCTGAGTGCATGTGTCCCAGACGGCAACATCCATCAGATCAGTGCCACCCTCTTCTGTACCCAGCTGGCACACAGCAGCTAGAGGAGATAGACAGTCAGTAATCTGGCTGGCACCATTGAGATGGGCTGTGGGAAGGGAAGGAGGGAGGAAGAGAGGGAGCGAGGGTGGGAGGGAGCGAGGGTGGGATTAGAGTTGGGTACCGAAACCCGGTTCCACTATAGAACCGGTTCCTATGCAACCGGTAGGAATCGGACCAGATTAGAACGCAAATTTTGGGTTTCCTCATTTCGGTTCCACTTACATTTACATTTACATTTAGTCATTTAGCAGACGCTCTTATCCAGAGCGACTTACAGTAAGTACAGGGACATTCCCCCGAGGCAAGTAGGGTGAAGTGCCTTGCCCAAGGACACAACGTCAGCTGGCATGACCGGGAATCGAACTGGCAACCTTCGGATTACTAGCCCGATTCCCTCACCGCTCAGCCACCTGACTCCATATTATGGCTGTGTTTGTTTTAACGTCCGTTTCGGAGCGACACCACTTAAAGTGTCAACTGAAATATTTTCCCTCTGTCGCTCCGAAACGGACGTTAAAACAAACACAGCCATAATATGTTCGTATACATTGGGTAAAATATGTGCTGTAGAAAATGCTACATGGTTTAATGGAAAATCAATAAAAATTGCTAAAAAAACTAAAAAAACACACACTTTCTCTGTAGGCTACCGTTAGCTAGCTACCGTAAATGTAGGCAACTTTTAAGATGCCAAATTTTCCCCTTGGATGTTTCCTTTTACGTCCGTTTTCCAAAATGGATGTAAAAGCATATAAACCTTTCACTGCATGTGATCACTAGTAAACATATTACACTTGCTCTGCTAGTCTATCGTTAGCTTGCTAGCTTTTAGCTTTTAGCATTTTAAATGCCTAAAGCAAAGCGGTCGAAAGTGTGGCTGTATTTCACAGCCAAGGATTCCGACATCGCAAAATGCAACAAATGTTTCAAAACGATTAACTGCAAAGGAGGAAGCACTGCAAATTTATTGCAGCGAGAGTCAGAAGAGGTGTCGTATCTTGCCAGAGAAGGCAAATATGGTCATATTTCTGCAAAAGAACTGCTAAAGTCCCCTAGGTGGGATGGAGGGATGTGGGGATAGAGGGAGAGGGATGGGGGGAAAGAGGGAGGGTGGGAAGGAGGGATGGAAGATGGAGGGAGGGTGAGGGGTTTGAGATAGGAGCGTAGGTTAAGGAAGGAGAGGGAGGAGGGTTGGAGAGGGCGAGAGTTGATGCGTGTAAGAGAGACGGGGGAGAGGGGGATGAGAGCACAGGGAGGAGAAGGTGTTGGCCGGGTCTATGCTTGACCTCCGGGGTGTGAGGGGGAGATTGTCGCTAGCGGAAGCAACAGCTGATGCTTGGGAGACCAGCGCTTCTCTGATTGCCGAGGTTATTAATAGCCACACACCCAGTACACACACATACACACGCGTACACGTACACACACGTACACACACACAGCGGGGTAAATTAGGTAGCTGTGTAATGCAGGCGATGACAGCGTCAGCACTTGAGGGGCCTCAGACAGGACAAAGTGGTTGGTCATCGTCAGCACGGACAACACCGGTCAGTGGTCAGTTTACAGGAGAGACTGGGCCTGGGACCATGCTATGGAGGGGAGAGACCAGGCCTGGAACCATGCTATGGAGGGGAGAGACCAGGCCTGGAACCATGCTATGGAGGGGAGAGACCAGGCCTGGGACCATGCTATGGAGGGGAGAGACCAGGCCTGGAACCATGCTATGGAGGGGAGAGACCAGGCCTGGAACCATGCTATGGAGGGGAGAGACCAGGCCTGGGACCATGCTATGGAGGGGAGAGACCAGGCCTGGGACCATGCTATGGAGGGGAGAGACCAGGCCTGGGACCATGCTATGGAGGGGAGAGACCAGGCCTGGAACCATGCTATGGAGGGGAGAGACCAGGCCTGGGACCATGCTATGGAGGGGAGAGACCAGGCCTGGGACCATGCTATGGAGGGGAGAGACCAGGCCTGGGACCATGCTATGGAGGGGAGAGACCAGGCCTGGGACCATGCTGGGACCTGGGCTTACTTCTCAATCACAGGGCTGCAAGACCCCCTTTTAGGGAGTTGAATATTATTGAACCTCCACTATATATTCAATATGTATGTGCATATAACATGTATATGTGTGAATATATATATTGAACTCCCAGAAAGGGGAGTGGATGTCTATATATGGCACCGCCACACTGTAGTAAACAAAGTAAAACAATTATAATACATTTACAAAAAAAAGGGAACGTGCAACTTTATCCAAGTTAGGGATCTCTATGATATCCTCTTGCGGTTCTTCACAGCATGGTACCGGCTTGTGGTACCGACTCGACTAGTCTCCAAGCGAGCTGAGGCAAAAACAAAACCTGCAAACTAGTAGTTCAAATCTCCGTCGCTTTGGCGGCCAGCTACATTTTCGAGGTGGTGAATATCTGCAGTCGAAAACAAAGTACCTAGTACCAGAAACGTATTTAAGCCATGATGGAGGGAAGTAACCTCGAGATGTAAACAGTGAGATGGATTCCTTTTCCAGTTTCCTGGTGCCCAGATTCATGCATGGACGTACAGTATCCATATTGGGAGAATCTCTAGCAAGGCTAAAGTTAGATACCTGACTGACAGAGGGGACTGTCAGAGTCTAGCTACATTCCTAAACGCCATAGCAGTCTCTGGGCTAAAGAGCAGAGAAATCACATCATTTCCAAACTCCAACTGGGAAGTTATTAAAAAACATTACCTTAAGCTTATGCCAATAGAATGGGGGGTAGTCTATTGTTGGTGAATATGAGGGCAAGATTAAATAAAGCACTCAGGTAAAGCTATGAATTCACAATTATATTGTGCTTGTGAATTTTTTTACTGACTCAATAAAGTTCTAAAAAGCTCCTCTCCGCAGGTGGTCGCAGGTGGTTGAAGGTTCACTGTTGGTGCGTGTGTGTTTGGGTCTGTGTGTATTTGAGTATGTGTGTGTGCCAATAGACAGGTCTATAATATTTCTCTGACTTTCTACTTACTCAAGCCACAAAGCAGTGTGGGTGTAATGTGTGTATGATGTGTGCAGGTTAAAACGTTTCTCACACACAGACACACACACACACACCTGACAGAAGGAGGAGAGGCAGTAATGAGAAAAGGTTCTCATGCATGAAGAGCCCAGAACCTTTGAACCACAGATGATCATTGGATTCAAAGGATTTTTACCCAGTATGCTCCTTTCTCTCTCTTTCTCTCCCTCCCTTTCTCTCTCTCTTCCTCTCCCTTTCTCTCTTTGTCCTTCCCTTCCTCTCACTTTCTCTCAACCTGTCTCTCTCTTTCCCTCCCTCACCCACTCATCTTTTCTCTTCCCTCTCCCTTTCCTACTTTGTTTCTTTTTTAATGACTGTTCTGTATCTCTTCCTGTCTCTCAGACCCACCCACACTCTGCAGGCCTCTCTCCTTCTCTCCCTCTCCCCTTCTCTCCCTCTCCCCTTCTCTCCCTCTCCCCTTCTCTCCCTCTCCCCTTCTCTCTCTCTTGCTCTCGTCTGCTAGTTAATGAGGGTGCCAGTATTAACTTTGAGGGAAGGCCAGGCGGAAAGACAGTAATAATGATCTGAGCTCTCCTGTGGTGTTTCACCCACACACACACTCACATGCACAGACACACACACTGACTATATGGTGCAGCTTCAGGAAGCCAAGAGGAAACTAGACATTTTTAGTCAGGTTTAGTAAGCAGACACACCCTCCCACCATGACTACACTATACTGCTGCTGTCTACCGTTGTTACCATGACTACACTATACTGCTGCTGTCTACGTTGTTACCATGACTACAGTATACTGCTGCGGTCCACCGTTGTTACCATGACTACACTATACTGCTGCTGTCTACGGTTGTTACCATGACTACACTATACTGCTGCTGTCTACCGTTGTTACCATGACTACAGTATACTGCTGCGGTCTACCGTTGTTACCATGACTACACTATACTGCTGCTGTCTACCGTTGTTACCATGACTACACTATACTGCTGCGGTCTACCGTTGTTACCATGACTACACTATACTGCTGCTGTCTACCGTTGTTACCATGACTACACTATACTGCTGCTGTCTACCGTTGTTACCATGACTACAGTATACTGCTGATGTCTCTCTACCATTGTTACTATGACTACAGTATACTGCTACTGTCTCTACCACAGTTACCATGACGACAGTATTATTCTACTGTTTCTACCATCTTTACCATGACTATAGCATACTGCTACTGTCTCTACCATCGTTACCATAAGGACAGCATACTGCCTCTGTCTTTACCATTGTTACCACCGTGACTTTGACGACACCTGAACACCTTTTGAATATGATCAATACACCTGACACCTGAGAAGGAGAAAGGAACACACACACTTAGGACTGACAGTGTTGCTGTCAAACTCCATCTGCTATGGCTGAAGCAGTGAGTGGGTGACCTGATCTGTTTGTGGCTTCAGTGGCCTCCATCTGTTCATCCTCGGTGTGTAGAGAGTTTATGTAGAACTCAGGGCTCCAGTCCTGTTCATCCTCGGTGTGTAGAGACTTCCTGTAGAACTCAGGCCTCCAGCCCTGTTCATCCTCGGTGTGTTGAGACCACCACAAGCCCCTCTCATTCTGAGTAGCTCAGCTGGTCCACACGCTGTCTGGCTCACAGAGAGTGTGGAGTGTGTTCACCTAGAGAATGTGGGTAAGAGCCCAACATCTACCTCCACCAGAGAGAACACACACACATACCACGTTGCCCAGTCTGTGCTGCACTGTTTATTATACTACTAGATAAACCTGTCATGTCATAATGGCATGATAATTACTGAATGAGAGAGAGAGAGACACACAGTGAGAGAGAGAGAGAGAGAGAGAGACCCTTTTTAATGTGAAAGATTAATTATTAAGGGGTTGAACCATCTGAATCTTGGTGGGCAGAGTAGAGCTATTTCACCACGGAGATGACAGAGAAATAGACCGAAGCTGGGCCGAGAGAAAAGAGAGAGAGAGAGGGAATAGGTGTGTGTGTATCAAAGCGAAAGTGAGGGAGGTTGTATCCCACTACCATATTAATGCACCTGTCTGCCTTACAGCAAGACTGCTGATCTGTAGCCAACCCATTAATAAACACTCTCACTCACACACACATACACACACACATACACACACACATACACACACACATACACACACAAACACACTCTCTCACATACACACACAAATACAATGGGCATTGCAGGTTAAGGCTTGCCAGAGGGCTGATGAGAAGCAGATGCTGAAACGAAGGTGTGGTGCTATAAAGAGAGAGAGACATAGAGAAGATGTGGTGCTATAAAGAGAGAGAGAGAGACGGAGAAAATGTGGTGCTATAAAGAGAGGGAGACATAGAGAAGATGTGGTGCTATAAAGAGAGAGAGACATAGAGAAGATGTGGTGCTATAAAGAGAGAGAGACATAGAGAAGATGTGGTGCTATAAAGAGAGAGGCAGAGAAGATGTGGTGCTATAAAGAGAGAGAGACATAGAGAAGCAGTGGTGCTATAAAGAGAGAGACAGAGAGAAGCAGTGGTGCTATAAAGAGAGAGAGACATAGAGAAGTAGTGGTGCTATAAAGAGAGAGAGACATAGAGAAGCAGTGGTGCTATAAAGAGAGAGAGACAGAGAGAAGCAGTGGTGCTATAAAGAGAGAGAGACAGAGAGAAGTAGTGGTGCTATAAAGAGAGAGAGACAGAGAGAAGCTGTGTGGGGGAGAGCTGGGGCCTGGGTGGGGGGGGGGGAGAAAGAGAATGACGGACAGTCTCTCCCCCCAGGCTGTGCTTAGGTCTCTCTCTTTCTCTCTTTCTTTCGTTCTTTCTTTCTCTCTCTCTCTTTCTTTCTCTCTCTGTCTCTCTCTCTTTCTCTCTTTATATTCCCTCTTTATCTCTTAGCACTCTTGCTCTCCCTTCTCACAGTCGTTCTTTTAAACGCTTGGTATGCTACAGTGAACACACACACACACACATTTTCCAGTTAAGAAACACTGAAAAGATTACAAGCTAAGAGTGGTAGAGTGTAGTTGCTGTGGGTCCAGGCCTGAGTGTGTGTGTAGGTGTGTGTGTGAGAGAGTGTGTGTGTGTTTAATGGACCACAACCTCAACATCTGGACTGCCTTTATTGTTGGGAGACTCATTCTTCCAGCAAGCCAGTGTGTGCAGACAACAGGAACCTACAGTATTGGGCCATGCATGAGGTGTAATGTACTGTACAATCCAGTGTAATGACTGTGTGTGGGTTTTAATCTACAAGCCAGTCCAATGTGTGTGTGTGTGTATGTTTTAGAATCTACAAGCCAGTCTAGTGTGTGTGTGTGTGTGTGTGTGTGTGTGTGTGTGTGTGTGTGTTTCGATGTACATGCCAGTCTGGCATGTGTGTGTGTTTTATTGCATCGTGTTAACGTGCGTGTTTGGCGTGTGTTCAGGATCATCCACGAGGACGGTTTCTCGGGCGATGATGTGAAGCAGTACAAGCCCGTGGTCTACAGCAACACCATCCAGTCCCTGGCCGCCATCGTCCGTGCCATGGACACCTTGGGCCTGGAGTACGGGAACAAGGAGTGCAAGGTCAGTAACACACACACTCTGCACATCAACACACACACACACACACACACTGAATGTAAACACAAGTGTATGCCACACACACATGGTGGGATTGGAACAGATACCATTCCTGAAGACCTTGGTTTCTGCTGCTGATTGTGATGGTGGTGGTGATGATGATGGTGGTGATGATGATGGTGGTGATGGTGATAATCGTGATGGTGATGATGATGGTGATGATGAGGATAAGATGATTGATGAGGATGATGATGATGGTGGTGTTGATGATGGTGATGAGAAAACAATTTATGAGGATGATGAGGGTGGTGTTGAGGATGATGGTGGTGTTGATGATGGTATTGATGATGATGATGGTGATGATGAGACGGATGATGAGGATGATGGTGAGGATGATGGTGGTGATGATAAGACGATTGATGATGATGATGACGGACGGTGGTGTTGATGATGATGGCGATGATAAATGGTTGATGAGGATGATGGTGGTGTTAAGGATGATGATGGTGGTGTCGAGGATGATAAGAAGGATGAGGATGATGTTGATGATGATGACTTTAGACGGTGGTTTGGGAGGAGTGATACAGTGGCTGTATGACCCCTGGCTGAGGACAGAGGTGGAACATGTGACACCAGCTGCTCAGATTCGGTGTCACAAACTGTCCCCACCAGGTGTCCTGTACCGCCACCAAAACAGGATACGCATCACTGTAACTGACCTCTACAGGAAGTCCTCCGTTTTTTTTATCCAAAGCTATGGATACTCCAAGAGGAGAAGGACTATTGATCAAGAGTGTGTGTGTGTGTGTGTGAGGCAGTCTGATGTGATCTGCGATCTCTGAGGTTCTCAAACCTGCAGAAATACTTTCATCAGAGATACTGACCAATGTTTCTGATGGAAGGAGAGGAGAGATTGTAGACATGAAGCCCTCTCATTTCCTAAGAATTACTTGTGTGTGCTTGTGTATGTGCGTGTCTGTCTCTGTGTGTGTGTGTCTGTGTGTAACCTTTGTAATCATTTCTGATATGTGTCGGGTCATAAGGGTTCAGTGTCCTTCAGTAGAAAGAGAGAGATAGAGAGAGATAGAGAAATAGCTTTCTTTGAGAAAGACAGGGATTAGAGCAGAGGAGTGAGAGAGAGTGAGATGGAACAGAGAGATGGTGTAAGTGAGAGAATGGAGAGAGGCCAGCTGCTGTGTGGAATAGCTGTTTAGACAAGTCTCCTTTTCCCCTCCCTCTCTCTCTCTCTCTCTCTCTCTCTCTCTCTCTCTCTCTCTCTCTCTCTCTCTCTCTCTCTCTCTCTCTCTCTCTCTCTCTGTCCATCTGGCTCACACCTCTTTAATCTGAGGTGTGAAGCTTTTATTGGATCTGTTCAACAGCCCTGCAACACACTCTGCCCCCCCCTCTCTTTTTCCTCTATGTTTCTCCCTCTCTCATCTGTAATCTATTTGATTAGATAATCTATTAAATGAGCAATCTTTCTCTGTCTGTTCTATTGTATTTATATCTCTCTCCCACTGTACTCAGGGGACAGGTATAGCACACTGGTAGAGTGTATGACTGTAGATCAATAGGTTGGAGGTTCAAATCCCCCATGTACATTGTTTTGGATGGAAGAGTATGCTCAATCAATAAATTATTTAGTAAATGTCCCTCCTCCACTCTCAAGCTACTTTTCCTTTTGTACCTCTCTATTCCTGTCATTATGAGAACATCTCTCATCCTCTTCCCCCCCACCACCCTCCCCTTTTTCACTGTACTTGCCAGTTGCCATGACTACCCAGTGTTGTGCCTTCCTCTCAACACATACCGCAGGTGTCCAAGTGCAATGTCGCACACACGTGCACACACACACTTTTTTATAGCGCTATAAGAGTTGACACATTTTTCTTAATGGGAAAATCCAACCAATTTAAATTGCTTGTGTGTGTTCGTACCCTGACAGCAGTCTTTGGACCTAACTGAATCCTTATCTCAGGTAAACAACACGGCAGAGCAATGGGAGGGAGAGAGGTCTGCTGCCAGGGGGGTGGTAGAGTGAGGGAGACACGGACAGAAGGAGAGAGAAAAAGGATGGAAGGAAAGAAGGGTGTTGTCCTTGTGATCAGCCTGTGTACAGGTGTGTGTGATTGCGTGTGTGTGTGCGTGTGAAGGACGACAGGCGTTTGTGTGTGACGACGCCCCACTGCTGATAACATTGCATCTCCTCATTAGGTGCAGCTACCACTGAGACGGGACACACACACTCACACTCTCACACACACACACACACACACACACACACACACACACACATGCAGTCACACACACACAGCTATGATGTCCCCCCTGTCTGCTGCTGTCCCTCTGTTCCTGCTGTTCCAATTAGCCTGGGTGGGCCATACATCACTGTTCCTCTGACACTGCATGTGTTGTCGTGGGTTTGTGTGTTTTCAGGTTATTCTTAAGTGCTTGTGATGCTTTGTAGTGTGTGTGTGTGCGTGTTTGGTTTGAGGTGATATGGCAGTATGGATTCCCCGGCCAGGTGATGAAGGTCACATTAGAGTTGGAAGCCCTCTACATTTAACACCACTTCCTCCGGCCTGAGGCTTCAACGCAGTCCTTTGAAGTGTGTGTGTGTGTGTTTGAAGTGTGTGTGCTCTCTCCTGTCATCTGGGGAACCTGCTGAGATGAGCACCTTTCATCTCCCCTCACTCCTCTCCCCTCGTCTCCCTTCATCGCTTCTCTCCTTTACCCTTTTCTCTTATCCTCTCCTGTCCTCTCCCCTCCTCTCCTCTTTTTTGGTCTCTTCTCCTCTCCTCTTTTCTCCTGTCACAGAACCCAAAGTCTACTAGGGTGTTCCTCTGTATCTACATGAGAGAGGGAAAGAGAGAGATAGAGAGAGAGGGGGTGGGAGAGAGAGGGGGAGATGGGGGGGCTGACTGCTGTCAGATTGACTAACACCTGTTTCTGCCACCAGAATTGAAATATGAGCTGTATCTTAGCAACTGTGACAGTATGGTGAATTCCCTGAAGGATGGACTAAACCTCATCAGATCACAGTGTTATTGTTGTGGACGTTTGTGAGTTGTAGTCGTGGAGTAACCGTGGGTGGGGGACGTGTAGGTGTGTAGATCTGCACATACAAACACACACTCCAGTACTGCAACAATATGAATGTAATGATGACTGCCTGGTCCTATATAGCTTCAGATGCGGATGAGAGGATATGTTCAAGGGACAGGAGCTGAGGTTTGGAGGTCCAGTTCCTGACTGGTTGGAGGGGTGAGGAGGTGTAGTTCCTGGCTGGTTGGAGGGGTGAGGAGGTGTAGTTCCTGGGTGGTTGGAGGGGTGAGGAGGTGTAGTTCCTGGCTGGTTGGAGGGGTGAGGAGGTGTAGTTCCTGGCTGGTTGGAGGGGTGAGGAGGTGTAGTTCCTGGCTGGTTGGAGGGATGAGGAGGTGTAGTTCCTGGCTGGTTGGAGGGGTGAGGAGGTGTAGTTCCTGGCTGGTTGGAGGGGTGAGGAGGTCCAGTTCCTGGCTGTTTGGAGGGGTGAGGAGGTGTAGTTCCTGGCTGGTTGGAGGGGTGAGGAGGTCCAGTTCCTGGCTGGTTGGAGGGGTGAGGAGGTCCAGTTCCTGGCTGTTTGGAGGGGTGAGGAGGTCCAGTTCCTGGCTGTTTGGAGGGGTGAGGAGGTCCAGTTCCTGGCTGGTTTGAGGGGTGAGGAGGTGTAGTTCCTGGCTGTTTGGAGGGGTGAGGAGGTGTAGTTCCTGGCTGTTTGGAGGGGTGAGGAGGTCCAGTTCCTGGCTGGTTTGAGGGGTGAGGAGGTGTAGTTCCTGGCTGTTTGGAGGGGTGAGGAGGTGTAGTTCCTGGCTGTTTGGAGGGATGAGGAGGTGTAGTTCCTGGCTGGTTGGAGGGGTGAGGAGGTCTAGTTCCTGGCTGGTTGGAGGGACAGGAGCTGAGGTGAGGAAGTGTAGTTCTTGGTTGGATGCATCTGGAGACAGGACCAGGTCAGGATTAGTCCTGGATTAACACGTGATTAAAGTCCAGTTAATTGATATAGTTTTATAACATACCAGTGGAGCTTCACACTGTCTCTCGTACACTTACACATGCAGGCACACACACATAGACACACACACACGCAAATCCTCTAAAGCTCTGTACTGTGGAATAGTTCTTCTTGTCTTCCAAGACTGCTGCTCTTATCCTATTAGCCACAGATTAATCCATTTACGTGTGAATATGGACGGAGGGATCTGAGCTCTCTGATCAAGACAAGTGCGTCAGACCATTCCTGATATGTTGTGAGTTTGTTTTGGTGGAAAATTGTTGATTGATGATTGCAAGTGTCAATAAGAATCATGTGATTGTCGTGAGTTGTAGTGAGGTTTACCCGTATAAACTTTGATTGGTTGAGTATTCAGCAGGCCAGTAGGTGTGTCACTACATTATATGGGTTAGAAGTCCTGCAGGATTCTAGTCTAGAGTGGGCTGGGTTGGGCTGGGCTAGTCTAGGCTGTGCTGTGCTAGTCTGGGCTGGGCTTGGCTGGGAAAGGCTACCCCTCTGACAGTAGTGGGCTAGGCTAAGCTAGGCTAGGCTAACTCTCTAGGCTAGGTAAATTAGAGACTAGGGTTCTGCCCCCCCAGCAGCCTGACGGCCCTGCTGCTACCAGCTCTGTGCCAGTCGCGCCTGGCCAGTGCCAGCACTGATTGGAGGAGCAGGAATAAAGAGATCAGAGGAATAAACAGCATCACAGCCAGATGGCAAGCTGGACAACACACACACACACACACATACAAACACACACAGGCATACAAACACACACACACATACACACATATACATGCATCAATCCCTTCTCATTACAGCCAAGACACCACCTTTGTTGTGTGTGTGTGTTTGACTGTGTGTACGTGCCTAGTTTAGAAAGAGTGTTAAACTCTGTAGATAGAGAGTGAGTCAGATGGAGGCAGGGAGGGATAGATGAGAGTAGGGAGGAAAAGAGAGAGGGAGCGAGGCAAGGGAAGTGAAGGGAGGGAGGTACAGATGAGAAGAGGGAGGAAAACAGGGAAGGAGGAAGGGAAGGGAAGGAAGGAAGGACGGTGGGAGGGAAAGAGGGAGAGATGAGAGGAGGAGAGGCACAAACCTGAGAGGAGACTTATTTTCACAGCTATAGGACCCAGCACCCTCCCTCCCGCATCCACACGCCCCTCCTCTCCATCGCCCTGGCAACCTCCACCCCTGGCTTACCTCCAGCCCTGCAGGCCAATCAGAGGGTAGCAGGTGATTAACTAGCGAGTTGAGGGGTTAGAAGTAGATTCCAAGTGACCCACAGATCCAATGTAGATTCGGAGAGATTTGTGGGGGAAAGAGACCAGTGGCTTGAGTGGGGTGGATGGAGAGAGAGAGGACTGAGAGACGAAGAGAGAGAGAGTAAGAGAGAGAGAGAGACAGAGAGAGGGAAGGAGGGAGAGAGAGTAAGAGAGAGAGAGAGAAAGAGAGAGAGAGAGAGTAAGAGAGAGAGAGAGAGAGAGAGAGAGAGAGAAAGAGAGAGAGAGAGATAGAGAAGGACTGAGAGACAGAGACAGAGCGAGAGAGATAGAGAGAGACAGAGAGAGGGAGGGAGGGAGAGGGAGGGAGAGGGCGAGGGAGAGAGAGCAGCAGGGAGACCAGAGTCTTGAGTCTCCTCTGCAGCCCATGTGGAACACTGATGTCCGCTGACATCTCTGCCTGTGCTTCAGGCTCTGTGAGATCCCTAGCAGGTTGGGAATGTTGGGTCTGGGTAGCGTGTGTGTCAGCAGGCTGCCTGCATGAGTGTGTGTTTGAGAGAGTGCGTGTCTGTGAGTGTGTGTCTATACGAGTGTGTGTCTGTGAGTGTGTGTTTGTGGCCCTGTTCAAAAGTAGCTGTCCAGTCATCCAGTAAGCAGGGCTCCCTGAGGGTACAGAGGAGAGTTGACGTGGAGTGTGTGTGTGTGTGTGTGTGTGTGGAGGAGAGCTGATGTGATTCTCTCTGACTTGTTTTTAGGATTACTCTCTCTAGCCATCCCAGCATGCTCTATGTATTCTCTGCCAAGAGCAATGCCGGTATCATATGACCAACATATAAACACACCTCTCTCTCTTGCTCTCTTTCTCTCTCTATCACCCTCTATACTACATTTACATTTAGCAGACGCTCTTATCCAGAGCAACTTACAGTAAGTACAGGGACATTCCCCCGAGGCAAGTAGGGTGAAGTGCCTTTCCCAAGGACACAACGTCATTTGGCACGGCCGGGAACCGAACCGGCAACCTTCGGATTACTAGCCCAATTCCCTAACTACTCAGCCACCTGACTCCCTATATCTCTCAAACAATCTCTCTCTCTATGACTCACTTTCTCTCTCTCTTCTCTCTCTCTCTCCCTCACACACACACACACACACTCACCAGATCCAACCACGACAGCCAGCACAGACATTCCTGGTAGAGAAAACAGAGCCAGTGGGCCATACACAGCCGCTGGTTACACAGGGAGCCAATCAAAAGTTGTGGAATTGGCCTGAGTTAACACAGGAGGGCCAGGATTGGCTGGGGACAGAGGAAAGGAGAAACAGTGTTGAGGCTGGCTGTTCTCAGGTGTGTGTGTGTGTGTGTGTGTGTGGGACGATGGCGTCTGTGTGTTCCTAGGTGTATGTGTGTGTTCCCAGGTGTGTCTGTGTGTTTTCCCAGGTGTGTGTGTGTGTTCCCAGGTGTGTGTGTGTTTGTATGTGTGTGTGTGTTCCCAGGTGTGTGTGTGTGTGTGTTCCCAGGTGTGTGTGTTTGTATGTGTGTGTGTGTTCCCAGGTGTATGTGTGTTTGTTCCCAGGTGTGTGTGTGATGCCCGGCGGCTGATAACACTCCCATCATTAGGTGTAGCTACCACTGTCTGATTACTGCGTGATTACCGTTCTGTTTGGACATGTGATTCTTGCTCTGTGTGACTCGGTGTGATGTTAGCAGAGGTGATGTAAAGCAGCAAAGAGGGGGGCATTGGGAGTCTGACAGACACCCTGCTAGCAGGGGAAACTGACAGACACCCTGCTAGCAGGGGAGACTGACAGACACCCTGCTAGCAGGGGAGACTGACAGACACCCTGCTAGCAGGGGAGACTGACAGAGACCCTGCTAGCAGGGGAGACTGACAGACACCCTGCTAGCAGGGGAGACTGACAGAGACCCTGCTAGCAGGGGAGACTGACAGAGACCCTGCTAGCAGGGGAGACTGACAGAGACCCTGCTAGCAGGGGAGACTGCAGACACCCTGCTAGCAGGGGAGACTGACAGACATCCTGCTAGCAGGGGAGACTGACAGACACCCTGCTAGCAGGGGAGACTGACAGACACCCTGCTAGCAGGGGAGACTGACAGACACCCTGCTAGCAGGGGAGACTGACAGAGACCCTGCTAGCAGAGGAGACTGACAGAGACCCTGCTAGCAGGGGAGACTGACAGACACCCTGCTAGCAGGGGAGACTGACAGAGACCCTGCTAGCAGGGGAGACTGACAGACACCCTGCTAGCAGGGGAGACTGACAGAGACCCTGCTAGCAGGGGAGACTGACAGAGACCCTGCTAGCAGGGGAGACTGACAGAGACCCTGCTAGCAGGGGAGACTGCAGACACCCTGCTAGCAGGGGAGACTGACAGACATCCTGCTAGCAGGGGAGACTGACAGACACCCTGCTAGCAGGGGAGACTGACAGACACCCTGCTAGCAGGGGAGACTGACAGACACCCTGCTAGCAGGGGAGACTGACAGAGACCCTGCTAGCAGAGGAGACTGACAGAGACCCTGCTAGCAGGGGAGACTGACAGACACCCTGCTAGCAGGGGAGACTGACAGACACCCTGCTAGCAGGGGAGACTGACAGACACCCTGCTAGCAGGGGAGACTGACAGACACCCTGCTAGCAGGGGAGACTGACAGAGACCCTGCTAGCAGAGGAGACTGACAGACACCCTGCTAGCAGTGGAGACTACCCAGGATCATCCTGGGTATGACATCAGTCATCTCTTCTCTGCACCTCTCATCCTCTACTCTACTGTCCTCTATCTTTCCTCACCTCCTCCTTACCTCACCCCTCCCCTCTCTCTCCCTTCTCCCATTTCCTTTCTCTCCTCTTTTCCTCTCCTCTAATCTCCACTCTTCCCTTCCTCCTCCTCTCCTCTCTTCTCGTCTCCTTTGTTTACACACTTAATGATGTTCTTGCCCGTATACGGTGGGGTATTGAGCTCCCTTAACAGTAGCAGAGGCAGGGGGGGAGTTTAGAGGAGGGGACACAGGTTCTTACAGATGGCCCATAATGTTTGTATGTGTGCCTGTGAGGGGGCAGGGGAGGGGGTTGGAAGGAGGGGACAGTTGGGTGTGTGTTGGGATTTGTTCTGACTGGGTCAGTGGCTGGAGGATCCACTAGAGCTGTTGGAATATGCTGGCAGTCACAACCTCTCTATGCTGGTCCATTTCCTTGTTTACACTCTTGTCTGCAGGTTCTAGGCTGTGTGTTTGAGTGTGTGTTAAATGCGCACACACACTCAAACACACAAACACACAGCCAGTGTGCGTGTTTGAGTGTGTATGTGTGTCTCTGGGGTTCAGTCTTTCAACGGAGAGAGGATTTATCACCACAGCTTCCAGAGCAAGCAGGAGAGTGGCTGATCAAGTTAGCCTTGGGTGGGGCTGTCATCCTCCCAGAGCAGGGGAGGGGGAGGGAGGAGGAGGAGGTTGAGGTTAAGGAGAGGAGGAGTGAAAAGAAGAGAAAATGAGGACAGAAGGATGGAAAGAGTACAAGAGGTAGGGGGAGAGGGAGAGAGAGGGGGAGGGAGAGGGGGAGGGAGGGGAATGGGGAGACAACCCAACCATTGGCAGTCTACCAGGCTAGCACTGTGGTCCGAACTACTACTGTATGATTGATATGTGTGTAGATGTGCATGTATGTGTATAAACTGTACGTGTGGCTTGTATGTGTGTGTACGTGTGTGGATTTGTAGCTTGTGTGTGTGTAGCTTGTGTGTGTGTGTAGCGTGTATAAAAGTGTGACGCCCTAGGGGACAGTCCCAGATGCCAGCAGTGACACTGAACACTGGCAGGGAACCTCAGATGAGAATCCAGTTTTGTTCTTCATATTCCTGTTTTCTTGTGTTCCTGTGTGTTTCTCCTGTGTGTTCTCACTTTGTGTTCCTTCTGTATGTTACATTTACATTTACATTTATTCATTTAGCAGACGCTTTTATCCAAAGCGACTTCCAAGAGAGAGTTTTACAAAGTGCATAGGTCACTGATCATAACAACGAGATAGCCACAAAACATTGCGAGTAGCCAAAACATGAAGCACACATTGTGAACAACCAAAGTAAGTGCCAAAGGGAAGAACCATAAGAGCATGTAGTTAAACAAGTTACAATTAAACAACATGAACTGCTATAAGTGCAAGTGTACCTGTGAAAAAAAAAAGAAAAAAAAAAGACAAGCAACAATAATAAAAAACAATATATCACAGCGAGTACAAACAATTTTAAATCAGTTACCACTAACCACAAGAGCAACAAGTCTATGAGCAAGAGTCATTGTGATCCTTGAGGGAACTAACATCGGGTCAAGCGAACCATTCCTAAGTACCGTTGTACTCCCGGAACAAGTGCGTCTTGAGCCTTTTCTTGAAGGTGGAGAGACAGTCAGTGTCTCTGATGGAGGTGGGGAGACAGTCAGTGTCTCTGATGGAGGTGGAGAGACAATCAGTGTCTCTGATGGAGGTGGGGAGACAGTCAGTGTCTCTGATGGAGGTGGAGAGACAGTCAGTGTCTCTGATGGAGGTGGAGAGACAGTCAGTGTCTCTGATGGAGGTGGAGAGACAGTCAGTGTCTCTGATGGAGGTGGAGAGACAGTCAGTGTCTCTGATGGAGGTGGAGAGACAGTCAGTGTCTCTGATGGAGGTGGAGAGACAGTCAGTGTCTCTGATGGAGGTGGAGAGACAGTCAGTGTCTCTGATGGAGGTGGAGAGACAGTCAGTGTCTCTGATGGAGGTGGGGAGACAGTCAGTGTCTCTGATGGAGGTGGAGAGACAGTCAGTGTCTCTGATGGAGGTGGGGAGACAGTCAGTGTCTCTGATGGAGGTGGAGAGACAGTCAGTGTCTCTGATGGAGGTGGGGAGACAGTCAGTGTCTCTGATGGAGGTGGAGAGACAGTCAGTGTCTCTGATGGAGGTGGAGAGACAGTCAGTGTCTCTGATGGAGGTGGGGAGACAGTCAGTGTCTCTGATGGAGGTGGGGAGACAGTCAGTGTCTCTGATGGAGGTGGAGAGACAGTCAGTGTCTCTGATGGAGGTGGGGAGACAGTCAGTGTCTCTGATGGAGGTGGGGAGACAGTCAGTGTCTCTGATGGAGGTGGGGAGACAGTCAGTGTCTCTGATGGAGGTGGAGAGACAGTCAGTGTCTCTGATGGAGGTGGAGAGACAGTCAGTGTCTCTGATGGAGGTGGGGAGACAGTCAGTGTCTCTGATGGAGGTGGAGAGACAGTCAGTGTCTCTGATGGAGGTGGGGAGACAGTCAGTGTCTCTGATGGAGGTGGGGAGACAGTCAGTGTCTCTGATGGAGGTGGAGAGACAGTCAGTGTCTCTGATGGAGGTGGGGAGACAGTCAGTGTCTCTGATGGAGGTGGGGAGACAGTCAGTGTCTCTGATGGAGGTGGGGAGACAGTCAGTGTCTCTGATGGAGGTGGAGAGACAGTCAGTGTCTCTGATGGAGGTGGAGAGACAGTCAGTGTCTCTGATGGAGGTGGGGAGACAGTCAGTGTCTCTGATGGAGGTGGGGAGACAGTCAGTGTCTGATGGAGGTGGGGAGACAGTCAGTGTCTCTGATGGAGGTGGGGAGGTGATTCCACCACTGGGGGGCCATGTTTCTTTGGGTTCCTGTGTGTTCCCTCATTGTGTTCCTCCTGTGTGTTCCTGTATGTTCCTTTGAGTTCCTGTGTGTTCCCCTGTGTGTTCCCCTGTGTGTTCCCCTGTGTGTTCCCTCATTGTGTTCCTCCTGTGTGTTCCTGTGTGATCCTGTGTGTTCCTCTGTGTGTTGCTCAGGTCCGTGCTGTGCCAGTGGGCAGCCTCTCAGCCTGTTGTGTGCTTCGAAGAACTGTCTGCATCCCTTCCCATCATCACTCACCACACTGAACCCCATTGTGTGTGTGTGTGTGTGTGTGTGTGTGTGTGTGTGTGTGTGTGTGTGTGTGTGTGTGTGTGAGTGAGTGAGTGATTGGATGCACCGATGTCAGGGGTAGACAGTGCTGGGAAGTGAAGTAGATGAATCCCAGTTGAAACAGCTGAGGCTCTGTGTGCGTGTGACCGCGAGCGAGTGCACGCATCACTGTATGTTCATATGTACCTTCATTAAAACCATAGAGGCAGAGAGAGAGACTTAAAGGCAGAGAGAGGGGGACACAGAGAGAGGGAGAGAGAGAGATACAGGCAGAGAGGGAAAGATACAGGCAGAGAGGGGTAAAAAAAAGTGAGAGAGAGAGCAGATATTTGATTAATAGAGAAAGAGGGGGGATGGGCTATAGCAATCTAGCTAGCGCTGCAATATCGTCCTGCAGCTAGGAGACATATGGAGCGTGTAGATAGCTACTGTAGCTACCAAATCAAGTCCGCCTGTTCTAAATATAAAGCCAGTGTGTGGTTAATGAATCTGTCTGCCTGACGATAATTAAGAGGTCTAAATATAACTGTGATTAAGACACAAGTCCCTCAACACTCAGTCATAAGCTTTCTCCAGCTTCACATTGTCTCATTCACAGTGTTTAGGAGGAGATTGGAGGAGGGAGAGAAAGAGGGAGGGAGGGAGGGAGGGAGGGAGGGAGGGAGGGAGGGAGGGAGGGAGGGAGGGAGGGAGGGAGGGAGGGAGGGAGGGAGGGAGGGGAAGCGATCGGGCAGTGTTCTTGGCCAGAACTGAAAGGTATTCTGTGCCAGTGGAAGCAGGAAGTCAAGGCGCCTCTCAGCAGGTGGGCGGGGCCTCAACAAGTAGGCAGGACCTCTGCCGGTGGGCGGGGCCTAAGGAAAGCATCCTTCAACACAGTTGAAGCGGATGGAGAGAGAGACAGAACCAAGATGGAGTGGGTGAAGGAGTGTTTCCTGTTCATCTCAGGGAGGGGTAGTTAGAGAGAGAGATGTGACGCAACAGTTTAGGAGAGTCCTGAATGTGTTTGACCACTGCTGCAATGCATCGTCCATCCCTCCTCCCCCTCTCCTCTACCCTGGTCCCCATCCCTCCCCCTCTATTCTCCCCCTCTCCTCTACGCTGGTCCCCATCCCTCCTCCTCCCCCTCTCCTCTACCCTGGTCCCCATCCCTCCCCCTCTATTCTCCCCCTCTCCTCTACGCTGGTCCCCATCCCTCCCCCTCTATTCTCCTCCTCTCCTCTACGCTGGTCCCCATCCCTCCCCCTCTATTCTCCCCCTCTCCTCTACCCTGGTCCCCATCCCTCCCCTTCCCTCCTCCCCCTCTCCTCTACCCTGGTCCCCATCCCTCCTCCTCCCCCTCTCCTCTACCCTGGTCCCCATCCCTCCTCCTCCCCCTCTCCTCTACCCTGGTCCCCATCCCTCCCCCTCTATTCTCCCCCTCTCCTCTACCCTGGTCCCCATCCCTCCCCCTCTATTCTCCCCCTCTCCTCTACCCTGGTCCCCATCCCTCCTCCTCCCCCTCTCCTCTACCCTGGTCCCCATCCCTTCCCCTCTATTCTCCCCCTCTCCTCTACCCTGGTCCCCATCCCTCCCCCTCTATTCTCCCCCTCTCCTCTACCCTGGTCCCCATCCCTCCCCTTCCCTCCTCCCCCTCTCCTCCACCCTGGTTCCCATCCCCCCTTTTTCTCCTCCTCCACCCCTCCCCCGCTCCTACCCTTCTCATCAGCAATTGTGTGTCCTTTCAGACAGCCTCCCTGTCCCTACATTTCTACCCACGCCTCCCCCTCTCCTCCTGGAGAAAGATGATGTTGCTGGTAGCTTTGAATTATACACATTTGGAGGATGTATATTTGATGACGGGTCTGTATTTATAACTTGGCAGAGCAGGACAGTGTGTGTGTGCGTGTTAGTGTGTGTGAGTGTGTGTGTTTAAAGTGCGGTCTGGACAGTTCCCAGGGTGAAGCAGTAACAGGGAGGATGGTCCATCTGTCTGCTGGGGAGACATATTGGTCCCCCTGAAGTAGCCCTACAGACTCACAGGCAGCCCCCCCAGCCTCCCTACCTACTAGCCTCCCAGCCCCCCAGCCTCCTAGTCCCCCAGGTCCCCAGCCTCCCTACCTACTAGCCTCCCAGCCTCCCTACCTACTAGCCTCCCAGCCTCCCTGCCTACTAGTCCCCCAGGTCCCCAGCCTCCCCACCTCCAGCCACCCTGCTTCCAGCCTCCCTGCCTACTAGCCTCCCAGCCCCCCAGCCTCCTGTCCCCCAGCCCCCTAGCCCCCCCACCTCCAGTCTGCCTGACAACAGAACCAGCAGTGAGAGGCAGAGATGCCACCCTCTCTGCTCACTCCTGCTCCCTCAGCACAGCACACGCCTGTAGGGGCGGGGCTGGGGGAGCGTGTGTGTGTGTATGAGGGTGTGTGTGTATGTGTATGAGGGTGTGTGTGTATGTGTATGAGGGTGTGTGTGTATGAAGGTGTGTGTGTGTATGAGGGTGTGTGTGTGTGTGTGTGTCTGTGTGTTCAGAGGAACTAGGCCCGTGTTGTTTGACGTGTTCTGCTATCAGAGAGAGCAGGCTAGGAATAAATAAGTGTCCCAACACTGCATCAGTCACAAACCCGAGGATCTTCCAGGATACCTGCGGTAAGGGGGGGTTGTGTAAATGAACAGGGCGCTATCAACATAGAGACTTGCTCTCAGGTCTGATTGTAGCTTCCTGTCTTTGAGAAGTGAGAAGAGATATGTCATTGTATGGTACATTAATTGGTATATGCTCTGTAGAGCATCTTTGAGGACTTAGAGAAGCGCCGTCCAAAGCGAACGTATTGTTGTGGTTATTTGTGCTCAGCAGGTGACATAGTGGCCCAGCGCCGGTGACAGCTGTGTCCTTGGTAGTGACAGAGAGAGAGCTTCTGGATCACTTACACACCAAGCTGACTGTCACCGAACCTGGGGACAGAGGACAACTCTCTCTCTGTCTTTTTCTCTCCCTGTCTCTCTCTTTTTCACAAGCACGCACACACACACACTCCTATCTAGATATAATCTTATCTGAGCCTGGCAGTTGTGTGCTCCTATTACACTCATGTTCAAAGTATGAATGTATTCAAGTCTATAAATGTTTCTCCCCAGCGTTGTGGCTCCTGGGTTCTCAAGTGTCCCCTGCCCTGTATTTCTAGTCCCCTCAGAAGGAACCCCTCCAACACTGACTTGGTTCATCTCTGTGTCTCTTCCTGTCACTCAGCTATCAGGGCTCAGTGGATTATACCACCTCAGTGGGGTAGGGGGGTGGGGTTCGGCCCTCAAACTGTCTGAAGGTCCTATAGGCCTGGCGGTGTGTGTGTGTGTGTGTTTGTGTGTACAGAAAGAGTCAGTGTTTTACAAGCCATCCCTACTACTGTCCTCAGTGATCTAAAGCTACATCTACTTCTTCCAACTCTTCTGCTATACGCTCTCACACACACACACACACACACACACACTCACACTCACTCACACACACGCACACACACACAAACAGACAGCTCAGTCAGTTAGAGAAGCCCACTGAAGCACAGTTGGTTGGTTATACAGCAGGAGAGAGAAAAGCGATTGGCTGCAGACAGAAGGCTTGGCTCGGCGGCAGGTTTACAGTGGTGATTTGTTCAAGTTTCTGCTTAGTTAGCTGAACCAAAGGAGGTGTTACGACGTCTGTGTGTGCGCGTATGTTTGTTTGTGTGTGGGTGTGCATCGCCTTCCATGTAATTAATGTGTGCTTTAGAATCCTGGCGTGCCAAAGGACTACCACTGTGTCACATGGTGGTTTGTGTGTATATGTGTGTGTATGTTTGTATGCGTGCGTGTGTGTGTGTGTGTGTATGTATGTTTGTATGTGAGTGTATGTATACGTGTGTGTTTGTGTGTGTTGGCATTTAGAAGCTAATCAATGCCCTGTGCTGCCTGCTGCCGCTAATTGAAGGTTAAGAGATAACAGCAGCATGAGACTCACTGAGGAGAGGAAGACAACACTCTCCCTCTTCCTCTCCCTCTCTCTCTCTCCCTCTCTCTCTTTCTTCCTTTCTCTCTCTCTCTCCCTAACTCTATATCCCTTTCTCTCCTTCTCTCCCTCTCCACCTCTCACCTCGTCTTTCCTCCTCCTCCCACTCTCTCTCTCTCTCCCCTTCTATTTACTCTCTATCTTTATCCCTCCCTCTTACTCCCTCCTTCTCCCGCTTCTCTCTGCTGCCCTTCTCTTCTTCCTGATTCAAATCAATATGCTGTTAGAGGAGAAAAGGAGAGGATAAGAGAGTAGAGGAGAGGTTAGGAGAGAGGCGAGGGGAGAGGGGGGGACGAGAGGAGAGGTTAGGAGAGAGGTTCGGGGAGAGGGGGGGAGGAGAGGCGAGGAGAGAGGTTCGGGGAGAGGGGGGGAGGAGAGGCGAGGAGAGAGGTTCGGGGAGAGGGGGGAGGAGAGGTTCGGAGAGAGGTTCGGGGAGAGGGGGGAGGAGAGGTTAGGAGAGAGGTTCGGGGAGAGGGGGGGAGGAGAGGCGAGGAGAGAGGTTCGGGGAGAGGTGGGGAGGAGAGGTTCGGAGAGAGGCGAGGGGAGAGGGGGCGAGGAGAGGAGAGGTTCGGAGAGAGGCGAGGGGAGAGGTGGGGAGGAGAGGAGAGGTTCGGAGAGAGGCGAGGGGAGAGAGGGGGAGGAGAGGAGAGGCGAGGGGAGAGGGGGGGAGGAGATGTAAAGGTGACTGATGAATTAGAGCTGATATATTATGTTACCATAGCGGGTGCAACACCTGAACAACTGTCTCTTCAGAACAGAGAGAGAGAATGATAAAGAGAGAGAGAATAAGGAGAGATAGAAAGTGATAAGGTGAGAGCGGGAGAGGGAGGTAGAATGAGAAAGGAAATTGAAATGGATAAACATGAGATAGAAGAAGGGTAGGAAAAAAACATCTTATTAGGTAGATTCTGATCTGCTTTAACGTAAGACATGGGTCTTGTGAAACACACCCGCACAAACACACACACCTGCACACCTTGGAGTAGCAGCAGCGGAGAGCAGGCTTGGCACAGATGCGTCATTGTGTGGGAAACACTCTCAGTCTCAGCACTGATCACAGCTAATGTCCAGCTCAGATGGGCACACTGTGTGTGTCTGTGTGTGTGTGTGTGTGTGTATGTCCTGTATGGAGTGTGTGTTTTCTGCTCTGATACGGAGCCTCGTTGAGATGTATTTGCATATCATATAAATGAGTGGGAACACAGAACAACAGATCCACACACACACACACACACACACACACACTACAGCCAGGAAGGAGCCTCCATTTTGAGCTGCTTACAATAGACCTCCCTACTGTCTGTGCTCTCCTCTCTTCCTGTGAGCTAACATCAGTACCAGGCGGCTGGGGCTCCAGTCCGGTCCAGACCTTGCCCTATCCCCAGCCCCAGCTCCTGACCTATCCCCAGCCCCAGCTCCTGACCTATCCCCAGCCCCAGCTCCTGACCTATCCCCAGCCCCAGCTCCTGCCCTATCCCCAGCCCCAGCTCCTGCCCTATCCCCAGCCCCAGCTCCTGACCTATCCCCAGACCCAGCTCCTGCCCTATCCCCAGCCCCAGCTCCTGACCTATCCCCAGCCCCAGCTCCTGACCTATCCCCAGCCCCAGCTCCTGCCCTATCCCCAGCCCCAGCTCCTGACCTATCCCCAGCCCCAGCTCCTGCCCTATCCCCAGCCCCAGCTCCTGCCCTATCCCCAGCCCCAGCTCCTGACCTATCCCCAGCCCCAGCTCCTGACCTATCCCCAGCCCCAGCTCCTGCCCTATCCCCAGCCCCAGCTCCTGACCTAGCCCCAGCCCCAGCTCCTGACCTATCCCCAGCCCCAGCTCCTGACCTATCCCCAGCCCCAGCTCCTGACCTAGCCCCAGCCCCAGCTCCTGACCTATCCCCAGCCCCAGCTCCTGACCTAGCCCCAGCCCCAGCTCCTGCCCTATCCCCAGCCCCAGCTCCTGACCTATCCCCAGCCCCAGCTCCTGACCTATCCCCAGCCCCAGCTCCTGACCTATCCCCAGCCCCAGCTCCTGCCCTAGCCCCAGCCCCAGCTCCTGCCCTATCCCCAGCCCCAGCTCCTGCCCTATCCCCAGCCCCAGCTCCTGACCTATCCCCAGCCCCAGCTCCTGACCTAGCCCCAGCCCCAGCTCCTGCCCTATCCCCAGCCCCAGCTCCTGACCTATCCCCAGCCCCAGCTCCTGACCTATCCCCAGCCCCAGCTCCTGACCTAGCCCCAGCCCCAGCTCCTGCCCTATCCCCAGCTCCTGCCCTAGCCCCAGCCCCAGCTCCTGCCCTATCCCCAGCCCCAGCTCCTGCCCTATCCCCAGCTCCTGCCCTTGCCCCAGCCCCAGCTCCTGCCCTATCCCCAGCCCCAGCTCCTGCCCTATCCCCAGCCCCAGCTCCTGACCTAGCCCCAGCCCCAGCTCCTGCCCTATCCCCAGCCCCAGCTCCTGACCTAGCCCCAGCCATTGCCCTGGTCATAGTCTTATAGCTAGCCCCAGCCCTATCCCTGTCCCCAGCTCCAGCACCTCATAGTCCCAGTCCCAGCCCGTCACAGTCCAACCCCTAATCTTCGGATGATCCCAGTCCCACTCCCACCCTTCATCTTGTAAGTGGGAGTTGCCTTACATGATTAAGTAAAGAGCTGCATCTGCTTGCTGATGAATAATAGAATATTGAAGCTGGGATTCCTCCTGGGGGGGGGGGGGGGGGGGGATGGAGGGGCGGACACCCACATAGCGTCCATCCAATCCATGTTTTGTTTTTTCTCCACTGTTGTTTCCCGGTCGATAAGGCAGCTAAGTGGTGGTGCCAGCAGATGGGAACTGTGGTGATGACTGTGGGAGATGGCTTCCGTGACCCCAGTAAACCAGGTTGCTGACCGTAGCAAGCAGATAGGAGCTGAGAGCTAAATGCTATCGATTGTTGTGGTGACCTGACCACCGGCCCAGTCCGGCAGGATCGGCAGGATAGGGGCTCGGGCTTAGAGGCAGTGTCTCTATATGGTCAACATTTTGAGGCTTTAGAACCACTTCCATATCTGTTTGTTCTGTTAGTGTCTGAACTAGGCTACAAGCCAGATACTGTACAGGAAATGGCAGGTTTGTTTACTGGCTGATGTCTTCTTCTGTGGTGGTTTCCCAGGTTGCTGTTGTTGACTCAGTCAGGGTGTACTGACTGCTGGAAAGAAATGTGACCCGACAATAAAGATGTACATTTTGTTGTGCTCCCATGGGGATCAACCTACACTAGCCGGCCTCCTGCCGTTACTATGACAAACATGTAGGGCAGGGGGTGATGTTCTGTCAATTTGTCCTACCTTATCGGATTTTCCTACCGTACCGCCATATTATAGCTATAGTGATATATCTATCGATATATCTATTGATCCATCTTACCAAATCGAAAAATCCTGGTAGTTTGATTTTACAGTGCAAAATACTTCATCACATTGTTATACCAGTCTAAAATAAACAAGTATGATTATTATACATCATAACAAAAAGAAAAATGAAAAAGCCCAGTAAGCCCTGGTAGGACAATCTGACGAGGAGAAAAGAAATGGCAGCACAGCGGCAATCAACATCGGAACCTAATCATGTGCATGCTGGCGATAAGCGCACAACAGAGTTTCTAACGTATATATTTTTTCTCACCAGACATTCACCTAAACGACGACCCGGCGCTTAGTTTCCACGCTCTGCAATGCTGTGCTAGTGTCCATGTAGCAATTTGTGTGCTTGTTCACAAAGTTGGAAGCTACGTGCAGCTAGCTAGCTGGTTACATTTGTTAGCTAGCTATTCGCATACTTGTTTGCATTGCCTGTACTACAACAAACAGACAAAAGGGTGGTGATGGCTAACATGACAGACCCGTCGAAAGAGGGTCTCTTTCAAACTCCAGGTCTGTTGGAAATGTGTTTTGATGTGGTGTCATAATTCAATTGAATGTTAAACTTAATGTTGATATGGCACACTAATCAACGAGAACGCTTTAAATTCACACTTACTATTATAATGTCAAAAAGGTTGCCAAACCCTGATGTAGGGTATTCATCAGCACTGTTCTTTGACTGATTTACCCATGAGATTCCCATAATTATAGGCTTTACTAGTTTGAGAGGATGTATGAGTAAGGTTTTGTGCTTTTGATTGTTTGTGCTTTTTTGTTTTTGTGTGTGCGTGTATGTGTGTGAGAGACTGTGTGTGTGTGTGTGTGTGTGTAATGAGCTGGCCTCCTTAGCCTGGTTCCTTGTGGCAGACTTAAGTGCTGCTCTATTGATCACAGCGGAGAGCGGGTGTGCTTGTGTGTGTGTGTGTAAGAGGGAGGGAGGGAGTGAGGGAGAGAGGGAGTGAGGGAGAGAGGGAGGGAGAGAGGGAGGGAGGGAGAGGGATGGAGAGAGGGAGGGAGGGAGAGAGGGAGAGAGGGAGGGAGGGAGAGAGGGAGGGAGAGAGGGAGAGAGGGAGAGAGGGAGGGAGGGAGAGAGGGAGGGAGAGAGGGAGAGAGGGAGGGAGGGAGAGAGGGAGAGATGTGACATAAGAGAAAGCCCCAACGTGTCTCGACTCTTAATATTAGTGTTCCTCCTCTCTTTTCTCTCCTCCCACCACAAGTGTTTACAGACAACTGTGAGGAGAGGGAGGGAGGTATAGAGTGAGTGGGTGGGTGGGTGTGTCAGTAAGTGAGTGAGAGAATGACTGACTGACTGTGTGAGTGAATGAGAGTTTTCAAGCTTTACAGTGAGCCTAGGTTCAGCCCCTGGGCCATCACTGACCTGTTTACTATTCTGAAACCACTAGCCACACACACACACACACACAATCAATGTTTGCACTGCCGCCTGGCTTTCACAGGTTCCTGGTACGAGACAAGTGACTCTGTTAACTTATTCAGAGGTGTGGTAAATTATTAAAGACCCTGAACAAGTCTCCGGTCTCACTCTCACCCACTAAGAGATACTGACACAGATCTCTCTGAGAGATACCTGTAGCAGCCTCTCCCATCCAGGCCCTCTGCCAACAGGCAGGCCTAGGGTTGTATACTGTGGCTAGCTAGCTAGCTACTGTGTCACACTCAAGGGGCAATATCTACGCTTCCTCCAGCTGTACAAAAATGCTACGGGTGTTACCAACTTGCGCTGGTGATCGGGTGGTGGAGCCGCGGTATCAAGGTCCCGATCGACACTCGCCCTTCCCAATCACAAGCACACACTAACCCCTTTTTCTAAAAGAAAAGCTCGACCTTAGAGTGCCAACAGGCGCTCACTGTGCAACCAATCAGAGCACAGATGTTTAAAAACTCCTGATCCTTTAGGACACAGATATATGCCGGCCCGTAGCTGTGTGCTACCCACGGTTCTGTGTGTGTGTGTGCGTGTGTGTGTGTGAAACCAACACAGTGGATTCAGGTTGGTGGGTATGTATTAGGCCGAATCCCAATACGCTGTCTTACCCCTACCCCTTAGCCCTAGCCCTTAGTTTACCCCTAGCCCTTGTGTCTCAAAACTGAGGGGTAAGGGCTACATAGCCATATGAAATGAGACGCCACTTGGTTATGGTTGCGTATATCGATGTCCCCAAAGAAAGTAGTGTTATGCACTGATATCAAACGAAATTCGGTTGAAATTCGCTGCTAATGGAGTTCAATTAAAACTGTAGACATTTACATTTAGTCATTTAGCAGACACTCTTATCCAGAGCGACTTACAGTAAGTACAGGGACATTCCCCCGAGGCAAGTCGGGTGAAGTGCCTTGCCCAAGGACACAACGTCAATTAGCCTGGCGGGGAATCGTACCGGCAACCTTCTGATTACTAGCCCAATTCTCTAACCGCTCAGCCACCTGACTCTGCTGACATGCATGGAGTCCATTCAAGGCTAATCAGAGAAATGCGGGACTGTGCAAATCAGCAATGTAACGTTAGCGTAGCAAACTAGCGATAAAAAAAAAAACGTTTCAATTAAGAACATGGTTAAAACACTTGGTTTTAAGGGGTGTATACCCCTTCGTCTTAACCCTACACCTCGATCAAAAAGAGTATTGGGACACCACTTACTCTCAAGGGAACGCGAAAAACTAAGGGCTAGGCTTAAGGGGTAAGGGCTAGGGGTTAAGGGCTAGGGGTAAGGGCTAGGGGTAAGGGCTAGGGGTAAGACAGAGTATATTGGGATTCGGCATTGGTCTTTCCTCTGGCTCTAGAGAAGAGCTCTGTAGAGGAACAGCTGAAAGCAGTGTGTGTGTGTGTGTACAATAGAGAGAGGGTAGTCTGAATAGAACTGGAGTGAATGCCGGTAACGACAGAGAGAGGGGGATGGGAAGAGAGAAGGGGCGGGTAGGGGAAGAGAAGACATTCTGGGATGGAAGATGGGACGAAGCTGGGGAGGGGGGGGGACGCCGGGAAGAAGCTGGGGAGGGGGAGGGGGTGGTGGGGGAGGTCAGGAAAGGCTGGGAGAGGGGAGGAGGGAGAGAGGGAGGGACACTGATGTTTTCTAGAAGTGCCCAGTCAGCTGGGCAGCTGGTGCAGAGCTGCTGCTCTCCATGCAGACGGCTGAGATTATGGGCCATCTTCCAGGACTGGTATACACACACACACACACACACACCCATGTGCCCACAGATGCACAGTCAGGCACACACGAGCAAGCTCACACACACACATCTTCAGTAACCACACTATGTCCTTCTGACGATCTGTTGTTCTGGGTTCCTGCCAGATAGATTCATTATTTGGATGACTTACATTCTCATTTGCTTTTGTCTGAAACTCTACCTCCTCTTTCCCTCCTTTCCTCTCCCCTCCCCTCCCCTCCCCTCCCCATCCCCTCCTCTTCTCTCTTCCATCCCTTCCCTCCCTTCCCCTCTCCTCTCTTAACCCCTCCCTCCCTTTCTCTCTCCTCTCCTCTCCCTGACAGTTAGTACTGCTACATGGAGAGTGGATGGCACTATTACTTTCAGAGACCCACCAGATACAATCAATCAGAGTGGCAGCGTGGGCTGAGCTACTGTACTGCTGCCATAGCTCCCCACGGACACACACACACACAGACACACACACACACACACAGACACACACACACAGACACACACACAGACACACACACACAGACACACAGACACACACACAGACACACACACAGACACACACACAGACACGCACACACACAGACACGCACACACACAGACACACACACAGACACGCACACACACACACACACGCACACACACAGACACGCACACACACAGCATCAGCAACTGTTACTTATTACAGTCAGGCAACAGTGAAATGCAGGGCAGAATAAGTGTTACAGTTTTTTTATTTGCTTTGGTACTATTTTCACAAGTAAGGTGTACATTTTCAAAACTCTTAGTACAAAAATCCAAACTGATCACACTTGTAACGCAGCTAGTCATTCTTTCAAAACCTGATGGAATGCTTTCAGTCAGTTGCACATGTTTCCAGTCCACATAATCATTGTTTCAAACACAAGATTATTGTAATATGTAATGGGAACATTTGGGTTAATCACCGAAACACAACAGTATGATCTTCTTTCAGTTTAGTACTTTTAACAATCAGTTCATCCAACAGCAAACAATGCAAGATACATGTTTCAAATCGGCCTTAGAAGTGCTGAAATTAATATGTTCCAGTACTATGTAAAAGACAGATTACACAGTTTCACATTAGGCAATACACTTACATTACTCACATTTACATAATAAATAATAATTTCCAAAATATCCATCCTATGTGTATTCAAGTGAAGGATCAATGAAGACACTGTCTACAATCATTTGGGCAAATTATGTAGTTTTTACTATTTTTCAGATATAATTGTAACATAGGTATACTTTCTATTACGTATATGTAACTAAATTAGAACAAAACATAACATTTAGAGGCCCATGCCCACCTCTTTGACCTCTCTGTTGGTGCCCATGCCCACCTCTTTGACCTCTCTGTTGGTGCCCACGCCCACCTCTCTGACCTCTCTGTTGACCTCTCTCATGCCCACCTCTCTGACGGATCCCTTGTCCACGAGCTCTTCCTATTCCTTGCTGTCTATCCTGCTATGTTGAAAGAAATTGCCAGTGTTTACGCCCCCACTTTTACGTACGTATATCTAATGACCAGTTGTGGTTACCCCAATCTGAAATCCAGTAGCAATAACGAGTATTCATCATGTGTGGTTAATTTATATGTTCGTACAAAAACACATTTATTTCTGTAGTTTTCAAAATCAATATACTGTTTATTGCTGAAATGAAAATATATAGGTTTACCAAACGGTTCAGTGATTAACCATTAAGATCAGTTGGATTAAGTGTTGGTCAAATGTATTTACGCAAATTAGATGAGAAGCATATCAAAAGTATTGTGAGCATTGCATTGTGAAAGACAATTACTTCATATGAAAGATATTTCTTTGATGACACACTGATTAGGTGTGGTGAAAAAGTGATTGTGTAATTTTGTGCATTGTACTTTGTCAATTGAACATGTGATTACATGTTTGAAAAAACAGACTTTTTGATGATCTGCTTTGAGTTTTGTACTAACAGTTGTGAGGTTTTACCACATGCTTGTGAGAATAGTACCAAAGCGAATAAAAAAAACTGTAATGTTAAGTGGCCTGGTCTGGGTGTGATTGGGTTTGTTTTGATAATGGAGATTCGGGTTAAACCTCGATCTGTATTCTATGCATATCTAGTCTACAGTAGAGGTAGTAGATTCACTCCAGAGCAGGGCGTATCCCCTCGGTCTGGTGTGAGCAGGGGACCTGGGTTTGATCCCTGCTGACTGCGTAATTGTGCTTGAGGAGTCAATGATGTGTAATGTTTCCCAGTGGAGCTGGCTGTGCAGAGATAAGTGTGGGTGTGTGATGCTAGATGAGGAAACTGCATCTTACAGTGCTTATGTTTAATTTAGTCTGACTGAGTGCATTTTCTCTCCTGCTGCAGGATGGCCCACACATATACACACGCGCACGCACACACACAGACACACAGGGATACACACATGTACACACACACTGTCACACACCGTCGCTCACTGACTTGAAGGGCCATAATATGCGTAAGCACACACGACCCTGCATGTGATGGGTTTCTGTGTATGACAGAGAGAGCAGGATACAGCACTGTTGATGCGTTATTTATAGCTGGACAGGACATTGATGAAGGAACTACATGTCCTGTCTCTCTCTCTCTCTCTCTCTCTCTCTCTCTCTCTCTCTCTCTCTCTGGCTCTCTCTGGCTCTCCCCCTCGTTCTCTGTCTCTCTCTTTGTCTTTCTCTTTCTTACTCTCTGTGTGTATCTCTCTCTTTTTACCTCTCTGTTTCTCAGTTTCTCTCTCTCTTTGTGTCTCTTCAGACTCACTGTGACAATAAGATAATCTAACTCAACAGCTCTTATCTTAATGGCTGCTATCACAAGCAGGCCTAATGCAGTGAGCCCAATCAGGTTTAAATATAGGCCCGCTCTGAAACAAGGTCCCTCTTCATACACGATAAGCAGCACTTTGCTCTCACTGCTTACAACCTTCCTGTTCTTGCCAGGGTGTTTTTACAAGTTCATTTCCATCTTGTCCTGTTCCCTGTCCCTGTCCCTCTGTCTCTGTTTCTCTCTCTCTCGCCCCTCTCTCTCTCCCTCAATTCTCTCTCCTCTCTCTATCTCCCTTCCCCGTCTCTCTCTCTCCCTTCACTTCTCCCCTCCCTCGCCCGTCTCTCTGTCTCCCCTCTTTCTTCAGGGCTCTCTGTCTCCTCCCCTTCTCTCCCTCTCTGGGTGGCTTTTTATTCAGTTTTCCATAAGCTGTTCCGTGCTGCTAGGAAACGGGTGGTTGCCGTAGTGACCCGGCTCATCGGACACTCAGCGAGTAACAGAGGGACCGTGGTCATGTGACCGTGAGATCTCTGACTATTGGTCTGGAGCGTTCTGTAGGGGGCCCGGCCTCGCTGTTTCTCTAAACTTTCTCACCCTCTCTCCTGTTATCCTTCCCAGCCTCCCCTCCTCCTTTTCTGTTATCTATCCCTCCCTCCAGCTATCCTGTTAAATATGCCGCCCATACCTCTCACCCTCTCTCTCTCACTTTCTCTCTCTCTCCCCCCCCCCCCCCTCCCCGCACTACCTCCATGGTGGATGAATGTTATGGTCAGTCCTACAGTACAAGTGCTGCTGTTTTCGTGTTAGAAGTAAGGCAAAATTCATACAACACATCATCCCCTTCTGTTCTTTTCATGTTAGTGGGAAGACAGAGAGAGAGGAGAGAGATAAGTGACAGACATGGTGACTGTGAGACAGAGAGAGATACCCCCCCCCTCCCCCGTGTTCCTCCCCCTCTTGTACCTCTGGTTCTACCTGGCCAGACACACACCCCTGCCTAATTGCCTCTCCGCCAGCCAGCCACACACACGCGCACACACACTCCCACGCTCAGAGCCAACACCCATCCTGTATTTTGTTGTTCGCAGAAGACAAAGGTTAATTTGATTTAGTTCACTGGTCCTTCCTGACCCTCTGGCCATCTCTGCGGAGCTAGCCCGTGACAGGGCCGTGGGGGATAGGAGGAAGACTCGCGGGCAGCCGGGGGAAGGGGGCAGTGTAAAATGGTACAATCTGGTCCTGAAGAGCCAGGGGGGCTGGATAGATGGTATGGTCCAGCAGGGGGGTGTTGGGAGGGGAGAGAGTGTGACACCTAGAGATGGCTTCTCACCAAGGTGTCTCACCCAGGGTAGAACTAGGAGCTGCTAAAAAATACAGACAGTGAGAAACACAGTGAGAAAGAGAGAGAGAGGGCATGGTGAGAGACTGAAAGAGAGATGGTGGGAAGGAAGCGGAATGAGAGATAAACGAGAAACACAACAGAGATTATGCAGAGGTGAAGATATTAGAGAGAGAGGCAGAGTTTGTGTGAGGAAAAAGAAAAAGTAAGGTTTGAAAAAAAAGAGATGGAGAGGGGGAAATAGAGTTAAAACGAAAGGACACAAGGACGTAGAGAGAGAGGGGGAGAGAGAGAGAGGTATGTAAGGGAACAGTGAGCAGACAGAAGCAGCCAGTCAGCCAACCACAGAGCGTTTTAATAAATGCCAGGGCTCAGCTGACACAGCAACGCAACCCGCAGGCTCACACACACACACATACACACTCAATCCAGCACCATATCTCCCCCATCCATCTTCAGTCAAAACATTCTGCCTTAGGGTTATGTCTTAGTCAGTAGATGGATGAGGGTGAGGCCTGGCGGGCAGAGAGAGGGAGAGAGAAACAGGCAGATAAGAGAGAGAAAGACAGACATACAGAGAAAGAAAAGACAAAGATAATAGAGAGAAAGAAGGCAAAGTGAGAGAGAGGGAGACCAGCAGCGAGAGACAGTGAGACAGGCAGAGAGAGATGGAGAGAGCTACAGAAACAGGCAGGGACAGAGAGAGACACAGTCAAAGTGAGATAGAGGGAGAGAGAGACAGAAACAGAGCAAGGTTTTCAAGATCCTTCCCGGCAGTTTTACGTGGTCATGAGGTCACATGCACTCTGCTCATCAATGATTCAGAAGTGACCCCATTTTTCACGGTCCACCTGTCATGACAGTTACTGCACTGCACTGGTGGGGCATCAACCTTTTAGAGACTAGTTTCATCCTCATGCTCCTGGGGGGAGGGGGGGCAAGGGGGTGACCCAGAGTTCAACTAGGTCTGTCTAGCCTCCTATTGGTCAGGTGAGAAGTAGAAATGCTTTCCTGTTGGTTGGGTCAGTACAGTGGGGTGACCCAGTTTTTGATATGTTGACGTGTTGATGGAGTCAGAGGAGGACATACCTGCTGTAAACACACACACACTCACGCAAACAAACACACACACATGCGCACACACAACCAAACACACACAAACAAACACAAACATGCACACACGTACAACCAAACCCACCCACATAAAAACACATCCACACACACACACACTCTCGCCGTCACGTTCTCGCAGAATGGATCAGGAATCAGGTTAACGCAGGTATATGGCGTCACATCTCCCTGGTAACACATTTCCACGGTTACCCTATCACCACAAACGTCTGACCAATCATTCATCTCCCCCCCCCCCCCGTCACCACGGAGACGTATCCCACAATCCCTGGCTCAGGTCTGCCTGCTGCATATGGTCACTGTTCTCCTGAGGGAGGAGGGGCTCCCCGTACTTCAGGTCCCCTCGTCACACACACACCAACCCACGTAGACACACACAGACACACACACTCCTGTTCCAACACGTGATTACCTGAGTGTGTTTGGAATACTTTATTGTGCCTTCCTCTGATTATGATAGAAGGGGTGGGAGTGTGGGGGTGTGAGAGAGAGAAGAAAGGGAGGGGGAGATGAGGAATAGAAGGAGGGAGAAGAGAGACAGAGAGGGAGAATAGAGAGAGGGGGAAATAGAGGGAAGGAGAGAGATGGATAGAGTGAGGCGGATAGGGAGAATAGAGGAAGAGAGAGAGCGAGGTTTCTCTTTTATCATTCCAAATTACATGCTCTTTGAACGTGTTTACATTGTAATCCCAAAACAACAACCCCTGCAATAATGAGGCAATACCCCGAAAAACCCAGAAGCATTCCCCTCCACATCTCCAGTCACGACCAAACCTTGATCACTCTGTAAAACCCATGGAAAGGGAGAGAGAGGAAGAGAGAGGGAGATGGAGAGAGAGGGGGGGGGAGAGGGAGAGAGAGAGAGAGAGAGAGAGATGAGAGAGAGAGAGAGAGAGAGAGAGAGGGGGGGGGGGGGGTGGGTAGGAGAGGGAGAGAGAGAGGCAGGAAGTGTTTATGGAAGATCTTCTCTTCCTTCCCTGATGGTGTGGGCTAGCACAAGTGTGCAGCTTGCATCTTCTACTGCAATGGTTCAAGTGGGTGTGGTGCTGGACTCTCCTTGTTGTTTAAATGCCCCCTACAACGCTGTACACACACACAGACACACACACACGACACAGCCAAAACACAAGTAGAGGCATAGCAGAGGAAAGCAGAATAAGTTAAATATTTCATCAGATCAATTATTCAAAAGCGGCCATAGAAGGCAGAGAGAGGGGGGAGGAGAGGAGGAGGAGGGGGGGGAGGAGAGGAGGAGGGAGAGAGAGAGGGGAGAAGGAGGAGAGGAGGAGGAAGAGAGAGGAGGAGAAGGGAGAGGAGGAGGGAGAGAGAGGAGATGGAGGAAGGAAGAGAGAGAGGAGAAGGAAGAGAGGAGGAGGAGGAGGGAGAGAGGAGGAGGAGAGAGATTAGAAGGAGAGGAGGAGAGGAGAGAGAGAAGATGGGTGAGTGGCAAACAGACACACGGGTGGGGTACTGTGTGTGTGAGTGAGAGAAAGAGGGAGGGAAAATAGAAAACAGACCCAAGATCGCATTCCCCAGGAAGAGCCTGGTAACCCATGGCAACTGGAACAGGCTGTCACATGATGCGGAGGAGTGGAGAGGGAGGGAGGGCCCTGGGAGCAAGGGAGGGAGGAAAAGACAGAGAGATGATAATGAAGTGAAGAGCCTGCTGGCAGGGATGGAGGAGGGGTACAGATATTAGAGGTTCTTGTCGTTTGCTGGTCCTGCTGTGTGGAGAGAGAGAGGGGGTGGGAGACAAAGAGAGAAGGGGAGAGGGAGAGAGAGGGGGGAGAGAGAGAGAGGGAGAGAGAGAAAGAGAGAAAGAGGGGGAGGGAGAGAAAGATAGAGGGGATAGAGAGAGTAGAGAGAGAGAGAGAGAGAGAGAGAGAGAGAGAGAGAGAGAGAGAAGGACTGAGAGACAGAGCGAGAGAGATAGAGAGAGACAGAGAGAGGGAGGGAGGGAGAGAGAGTAAGAGAGAGAGAGAGAGAGAGTAAGAGAGAGAGAGAGAGGAGACAGAGAGAGAGAGAGAGAAGGACTGAGAGACACAGACAGAGAGAGAGAGAGAGAGAGAGAGAGAGAGAGGGGGGTGGGGAGGGAGAGATAGAAAGAGGGGGAGGGAGAGAAAGAGAGAGTGAGGGGGGGAGAGAGAGATACAGGAAGGAGTTGTGTGTGTTGAGGTTAGTAGAGGGGGAGAGGAGAGGAAAGAATAGAGGAGAGTGGGAGAAGAGCAGGACAGGGAAGGAGAGCCGAGAGGTGGATCAGAGGGGTAGGAGAGAGGAGAGGGGGAGCAGAGGGGTAGAGGAGAGGAGAGTGGGAGCAGAGGGGTAGGAGAGAGGAGAGGGGGAGCAGAGGGGTAGGAGAGAGGAGAGGGGGAGCAGAGGGGGAGGAGAGAGGAGAGGGGGAGCAGAGGGGTAGGAGAGAGGAGAGGGGGATCAGAGGGGGAGGAGAGAGGAGGGGGGTGGCAGAGGGGGGAGGAGAGGGGGAGCAGAGGGGTAGGAGAGAGGAGATGGGGATCAGAGAGGGAGGAGAGAGGAGAGGGGGGGGCAGAGGGGTAGGAGAGAGGAGAGGGGGATCAGGAGGGGGAGGAGAGAGGAGAGGGGGGGGCAGGAGGGGGGAGGAGAGAGGAGAGGGGGGAGCAGAGGGGTAGGAAAGGGGGAGCAGAGGGGGAGGAGAGAGGAGAGGGGGAGGAGAGGGGGAGGAGAGGGGAGGAGAGGGGGGGGCAGAGGGGGAGGAGGAGGGGGAGCAGAGGGGAGGAGAGGGGGGAGGTGGAGGTGGAGCAGAGGGAGGGAGGGGAGAGGTAGAGCAGAGGGGGAGGAGAGGTGGAGCAGAGGGGTAGGTGAGGTGGAGGAGAGGGGAGGAAAGGAAAGCCAGAGGAGGATACAGAGGACAGAAAAGGGTGAGGGAAAGAACTGAAAAGAGAAAATGGAAGTGACAGGCAGGAAAGATGGGGGGGGAGGGAGGGAAAGAGGAGGGAGGGCGACAGTAAACAGCATTGTTTTTGAACTTCAATCAAATCTCTGAGAAAACTGTTGACGTCACCCAACCACTCCGTGTCACCTAGGGGTGGGCGGTATACCGGTATGAACCGCGAATACCGTATTGCCATATCATGGATATCTACGATATATTAATAAATGTATTAAAGGCCATATGGCAGGTTAAACACTACTGTTGATTAATGGGTAGGCCTACATGAAGCACTCAAGATATGTATATCATTTAAAATATCTCCAAATGGTGTCTCCCAAATGATGCTAAGACCAGCTTTTGTCGTTTTTGGTGTTAGCATTAGCATATTAGCGCAAATCGGCGATGACGTCACGTTGGGGAGTCGTGGAGGAGAGAAGCCTCAGCCTAGTACTAGAACTATGGAGACTGACTGGGATGAAGAAGAGGTGGCAAAAAACACTAATGTGTATGATGGCCCGCAGCCGTATAATTTAGAACCAAGTAGACATGCGAGGGCAAATGAGGAATTGCCGAGACCTGATGGCCGTCAAAGAAAATTAAATGGATGGTCCGAGGAGAATGAGTGGAGAGTTGGTGAAGTGTCCTGGTGAGTTGCTATCATTTAGCAACGCAGCAACGATCTCTGGAGCTAGTCTACGAACAGCAGTGCCCATATACAACTTTTTTTTTACTGTCAGTGAATCCACCGAGTGGAAGTCAACGTTTTCTTTATATCTAGTGACAGTAGATTAGCCGCTGCGGTGCGGATTGCATTGTCATGACATTTTTAAGAATAACTAATATATCGTGATATATACCGATACCGTCAGTGCTTACGAATTATACCGTGATAAACATTTTAAGCCATACCGCCCATCCCTAGTGTCACCACAGTGGAGGGAGCACACTCAGCACACACGCATTCCTCCCTCCATACTGGTTCTGCAGGGTTGCGGTGTGTGAGGACTGTATGCAGTGGAGGGCGAGCCTGTAACCCCTTCACTTCAGTCCATGGACCTGAGTCAATCTCTTCTTGGTCCAATGGTCGACCAGCAGGCTGCTGGGGTGTGCAGATGCCTGGGGTGAAGCATGTGTCCGTCCAGGTGCGTTCTGGGGGCCTGGCTGGTCCTGTGTTCAGCCCTCTGAGAGAGGACAGACCGCCTGTCTGCCTGTCCAGCCATGTGTGTCTGAAGCCCCTCCCTGAAGAGCTGCTCCACACCTGGGGAACACTGTCTGTGTCTCTGTCTCTCTGTATGTCTCTCTATCTGTCTCTCTCTCCCCTCTCTCTCTGCCTTTCTCTCTCTCTCTCTCTCTCTCTCTCTCTCTCTCTCTCTCTCTCTCTCTCTCTCTCTCTCTCTCTCTCCCTCTCCCTCTCTCTCTCTGTCTTTCTCCCTCTCTCTCTCTCTCTCTCTCTCTCTCTGTCTTTCTCCCTCTCTCTCTGTCTTTCTGTCTCTTTCTCTCTGTCTGTGCTCCCCTCCCCTGTGTGTCCTGGCCGCCTGCCTGCCGGTCCCAGTCCAGCACCAGCAGCCCAGGGGGAGCATGTTTCCAGGTCTGAGACGGGATTATCATAATCTCACTTAACACAGCCATTTACCCCGCTACAACTGTTGATTTAATCCTGATCTGAGCAAGGGCAGCGGTGTGTGTGTGTGTGTGTGGGGGGGGGGGGGGGGTTTGGATCCGCATCTCTTTGGGAAGTAGACCAGGTCTGCCTGGCCTCATTAGCAGGTAAAACTGGCCTGTCACTGTAGCTGGATAGATAGCTCTCGGCTGATCGGCTCCACTCTACTGTGGTACCACTGTACAGCAGACACAGAGAGAGAGAGAGCCGTATGAAAAGAGAAAGAGAGATACTCTCTGGCCCACCCTTGTAGGAACCACCACCTGAGAGAGAGGGGGGGGAGAGAGAGAGAGAGAGAGAGAGAGAGAGAGAGAGAGAGAGAGAGAGAGAGAGAGAGAGAGAGAGATGGAGAGAGAGACAGATAGAGATTGTTAGTTATACTCCTTGTTATATGTTATGATATGTGTTGACATTAATATATTGTCCCTTCACTGTGGACTGCTTTGCCAATAAAGCATGTTGAACTGAACTGAATTAGTGAGAGATGAAGAGAGTGAGACCAGTAAAGAGAGAGGGAGAGAGAGAAACTGATAAAGAGAGGGAGAGAGCAAGACAGATAAAGAGAGAGAGGGAGGGAGACAGCTTAAGATAGAGAGAGAGTGTAATACTTCCCAGCCTCTGATGCTAAGGCTGCTTTATCCAGGATCTCATCCCTCAGTGAGGGCAGAAGGCCAGGACGGTGCCAGCCTCTCTGGGGCTCTGCTCTCTGGGGAGGTGCCTCCCACACCCTCCGCCAGTCTATCCTCCAGGTACCAGCGCAAGTGTGTGTGTGTGTGTGTCCTATGTCGTAATGAATGTGTTGATGAGCACCCAGGCTTGCTATCACGCCTGCACCTGTTCCTGATGGTGTCTTCTCAGCCAAAATTGTGTGTGTGTGTGTGTGTGTGTGTGTCCATAACGCAGAGTAAAGATATAGAGGGAGGAAGTGAAAATAATGAGAGTGATTAAGAAGCAGAAGTCAGGGATGTATGATGCTCTGGGTGACCTGCATGTGTGTGTGTAGTGTGTGTGTGTAGTGTGTGTGTGTAGTGTGTGTGTGTGTAGCATGTGTGTAGCGTTCTCAGTTTTCCTCAGCCCTTTATCCAAAGGCTAGGATTCTGTCAGGGTTCAGGGTGAGTGTGTGTGTGTCTGCAGGGTTTAGGGTGTGTGTGTGTGTGTGTGGCTGTAGGGTTCACGGTGTGTGTCTGTATTTTGTAGGGCAGGGCCTGATACCAAGGGGTGTGTCCTTGGCTACCTTTGAGGGGCTTAACTGGTGTCGATTATACCTGTTCTAGAAGTGTGTGTGTTGGTCTCCCTGCTGAGTTCAGAGAACTGCTCTTAAATGTCAGGTTAACTGCGGGGGTTAAGATAGAACTCCTCCCCAAAGCCAATCACAACCATCAAATTGTCACTATGGCGATAAGAAGACATTTACATTTTACATTTACATTTAGTCATTTAGCAGACGCTCTTATCCAGAGCGACTTACTGTAAGTACATTCCCCCCGAGGCAAGTAGGGTGAAGTGCCTTGCCCAAGGACACAACGTCATTTGACATGGCCAGGAATCGAACTGGCCACCTTCAGATTACTAGCCCGATTCCCTCACCACTCAGCCACCTGACTCCCTGGGAGTGTGTATTGACCAGGTCACATGACCTGTCTGACCAGGGATATGTAACATGACCTGTCTGTCACATGACCTGTCTGACCTGCTAGTGGGATATAATGTTAGTGTTACACAAAGCCGAAGAAGGCAACACATTACAGTAATGTTACTTCAACTACCATGTAACTACATAGCAATGCCTACAGTAACAACATTGTAAGTACATAGGACGGCAATACTTAACTGGTACGGTACAATATACTTATACGTTAACATTGACTTACCCCTGGAAAGCACAACCTCCCCCATGCCAAGTTTCACCTGTGTAGTAACTCGTACCAATAAACCGTATTGAAGTCTAACTACATAGCAGTTCCTGTGGACCTACAGTGTTGTTAGTGCAGGGAACCAGTGAGGTGTCATACAGACCAGGTCATACAGACCAGGAACAGTCATACAGACCAGGTCATACAGACCAGGAACAGTCATACAGACCAGGTCATACAGACCAGGAACAGCCATACAGACCAGGTCATACAGACCAGGAACAGTCATACAGACCAGGTCATACAGACCAGGTCATACAGACCAGGAACAGTCATACAGACCAGGTCATACAGACCAGGAACAGTCATACAGACCAGGAACAGAGAGGGATGCCACGTAATGTGTGTGTGTGGGTGTGTGTGTGTGAATGTGTGTGTGTGTGGGTGCGTGTAGGTGTGTGTGTGTGAATGTGTGTGTGTGTGGGTGCGTGTAGGTGAGTGTGGGTGTGTGTGTGTGAATGGGTGTGTGTGTGTGAATGGGTGTGTGTGTGTGTGTGTGAATGTGTGTGTGTGTGGGTGCGTGTAGGTGAGTGTGGGTGTGTGTGTGTGAATGGGTGTGTGTGTGTGAATGTGTGTGTGTGTGTGTGTGGGTGGGTGAGCGAGCCATTACCCAGGTCTATAGAGCTATCTCTGGATTCCTACTCACTCTCTGAGTATTCAGCCATGTATCCGGAGTGTAGATGATTATCAATTCCTAGTATTGATCAACCACAGAGAGAGAGAGAGAGAGAGAGAGAGAGAGAGAGAGAGAGAGACATGAACCAGGCCTAATGACCTTTTACCCTGCTGGTATGGAGGCAGCTGGGGATGTGAGTGACAGGCCTAGTGTCGTCATAGTAATGATGTGTCCAAGGTAGCGGCTGGGGTTTAGGAAAGTCGAGTCTTACTCTAGAGTGTGCATGCACATGGCCACTGACATACACTCACGTGCACACACACACCTGCCAACACACACACACACATTCACAAGCGCACACGCACCTGTCAACATGCACACACACACCTGCCAACACACACACACACATTCACAAGCGCACACACACCTGTCAACATGCAAGCACACATTCACAAGCGCACACACACCTGTCAACATGCACGCACATGCACCTGCCAACACATACAAACACACGCACTCATTTTGAAACAGCGATCTAAGCCATGCCTTAATAGCTCACGCGTCTAGGCGGGCAGGTGTTTGCAGGCATTTCTGTGCTGCGCATAATGACACTATTGCGCAGCACACACCTGTGCCATGCCTAGATATCGATCAAACTGTAAGACTTAGTGTTTATGTGGCTTAAGTGACTTTAGACTGTAATACATTACATTTAGTTGAATGATTGAAGGGAAAGAATGAAAATATTCAAAATTTCAACGATCACCGACTAACAACACGAACATGAATAACATATTGACCCAAGGTAAGTTCATTTTCGAAAGAGTTCACGCGTCTAGGCGGGCAGGTGTTTACAGGTTTCTGTTAGGGCTGCACGATTATGGCCAAAATGATAATCACGATTATTTTGATTAATATTGAGATCACGATTAATTATCACAATTATTTGTTGATTTTAACCAAAACAAATGTTATTGTCACATAGGCTGATTATAACTGCTTTCACATCCATATTCTGCTACATTCCTGCTAATGTACAAATATGTGCATCAAAATAAAACGGGTCCTCTTATTCACCAAAATTCAGTGCATCTCCTTAAAGAATAAATACAAATATATTTTAGGAAGCAAAAAAAACTAAAACGTTGATACTATAAACGGAATGACGCATTTTAAATATCGCTCGATCACGCGAATTCGATCGTGGGAAGGCAAAATCGTGATCGTGATAAAAATTTGATTCATTGTAGTGAATAGAAGCCCTAGTTTCTGTGCTGCGCAATAGTGTCAGTATGCGAAGCACACATGACACCTGCCTGGGCGCACGCCTCGAGATCTATCAAACAGTTTGGCATACTGTTCTCGTAGGCGTAGGTCTTGCGTGTTTGAGGCGTATGTCAGGTGTAGTGTACACGACACATACACAATGTTCACACGTCAATAAACGTCTTCCTTTACCTCCTCCATTCATTCCGTCTTCCTCAGACCAGAAAGCTGCACTAAGGCTTCCCTCTTGTTTATGTTTATCCCTCCGCCTCTCTCTGCATTTGTGTGTGTGTGTGTGTGTGTGTGTGTGCGCCTCGAGTTTCATTCTGGACTAATCACTCAGCCCACAGGATGCGGGTGGGACCAGCAGCTGCAGTGGGATCAGGAGGACACACACACATGCACACACACACACACACACACATACAGGACACTCCTTCAGTAATTGAGTTAGCGCTCTAGGGTTTTCTGGCCTAGCAATGGGGGGTCGTTAGGTTGGACAGAAATACACTCCCCCTCCAAGAACCTTACTGTACATTTAACAGTTTGTTCAATTAGCTGCTGCTTTTATCCAAAGAGAGTGTGTGTGTGTGTGTGTATGTGTGTGTGTGTGTGTGTGTGTGAATGTGTGTGTGAACCTGTGTGAACTTCTGTGTGTGTGACCGTGTGTGCGCGTGCATGTTTGTGTGAGTGTGAATGTGTGTGTGAACGTGTGTGTGTGTGTGAGCACAGATCAGGGTCACTTGTAGAGCCACAGCCCCCCCCCTCCCCTGCAGAACTACACTTGTTGATATTGCTGCAACCAAAACAGATTGTGTTCAGTGGTGAGATCAGATAGCTGTATTTTTTATTTACTCTGTAACTATAGAAGTATGTTATCTGAGCGCCGGAAACTGCAGCATTCAGGAAAGCGCATCTACAGGATGCAACCTTACATAAACTCTATTTGCCGTGTATATGTGTGTGTGTCTGTTTGTATGAGTGTGTGCGTGTTTTAATGCAGTGTGTAATGCCATCATCATTTGCCGCTATTTTACCAAGATGGTGTGTGTACAGTTGTCAGTCCTATAGAGTTAATGGAAAGTTTACGCATAGATTGTGTACTGGACATGTATAGTGTGTGTATGAATAGTATTGGACATGTATATTGTGTTTATAAATAGTATTGGACACATATATTGTGTTTATGAATAGTATTGGACATGTATATTGTGTTTATGAATAGTATTGCACACGTATATTGTGTTTATGAATAGTATTGGACATGTATATTGTGTTTATGAATAGTATTGGATATTGTGTGTATGAATTGGAGGTGAATAGGGTATGCATATAGAAGTGTATGTATAGTGTGTGTATATGGTGTATAGTGTATTTATAGGGAATGTATAGTGTGTATAGTGTAAGTATAGTGTATGTAAATTGTGTGTATAGGGTATGCATAGAGTATGTATTGTGTGTGCATAGTGTAGGTATAGGGTAAGTAGTGTGTGTATAGGGTATGCATACAGTATGTATAGAGTGAAAGTGTTTATAGGGTATGTAAAGCGTATGGAGAATGTATAGTGTAAGTACAGTGTGTGTACAGAGTGTGTACAGTGTGTGTGCAGTGTGTGTGCAGTGTGTGTACAGTGTGTGTACAGTGTGTGTGTACAGTGTGTGTGCAGTGTGTGTACAGTGTGTATACAGTGTGTACAGTGTGTGTGCAGTGTGTGTACAGTGTGTGTACAGTGTGTACAGTGTGTGTGTAGTGTGTGTACAGTGTGTGTACAGTGTGTACAGTGTGTGTGCAGTGTGTGTACAGTGTGTGTACAGTGTGTACAGTGTGTGTGTAGTGTGTGTACAGTGTGTGTACAGTGTGTACAGAGTGTGTACAGAGTGTGTGCAGTGTGTGTGCAGTGTGCGTGCAGTGTGTGTGTAGTGTGTGTGCAGTGTGTACAGAGTGTGTACAGAGTGTGTGCAGTGTGTGTGCAGTGTGTGTGCAGTGTGCGTGCAGTGTGTGTGTAGTGTGTGTGCAGTGTGTACAGAGTGTGTACAGAGTGTGTGCAGTGTGTGTGCAGTGTGCGTGCAGTGTGTGTGTAGTGTGTGTGCAGTGTGTACAGAGTGTGTGCAGTGTGTGTGCAGTGTGTGTACAGTGTGTGTGTAGTGTGTGTACAGTGTGTGTACAGTGTGTACAGAGTGTGTGCAGTGTGTGTGCAGTGTGCGTGCAGTGTGTACAGAGTGTGTGCAGTGTGCGTGCAGTGTGTGTAACCTGTCTCCTCTGTGCCGGGCAGGCGGATGCTAAGATGGTGTGTGACGTGGTGAGCCGCATGGAGGACACGGAGCCGTACTCCCCAGAGCTGCTGGGCGCCATGATGCGTCTGTGGTCCGACGCAGCCATCCAGGAGTGCTTCAGCCGCGCCCGCGAGTACCAGCTCAACGACTCCGCCCAGTAGTGAGTAAAACACAGCTGCCCCACGGGTGTGTGGGGTGTGTGGGCATGTGTGTATATATATATATGTGTGTTTTTTTATGTGTGTCTATATCTGTGTGTGTGTGTGTGTGTAGCTGTGTGCGTGTGTATATATGTGCGTGTCTGTGTGTGTGTGGTTCACCCACGTCTTCAACCTTCTACCGGATGGGTTCGCTTCTCCTAGATCAATCCAACTCTCATCAGCGGCCGGTCGATACGAGATTTATAGATCAAACACACCCAGGCGTGTGCATATACATGCATAAACACATGTGTGATGTATGGCCCTGATACGAGTGCAGGCGTTTACATTGGAGTGGTTGTGGTCCCTGAGGTCCGCAGCTCCCATAAGAGGGATATCAGTCTCCCAACACTGGCTGTGAGGGCTGATTGATGCTGTTACACACCAGGATGTAGTGTTGGGGGACCATATCCTTGATTTAACTACAGCAGCAAACTGGAAACCAGTCCGTGTGTGTTAAATGTCACAGCATGTGAGGCTGGAGGCTGCAAAGGTGACTGGCGTTCTGGACCCTGTCCAATGCAGGCATCTGACAAAACAGGACTGCTCAAATTAGACTCCATTAAATAAACCTTCCACTAAAATAGGACAAATATGTGAGATATTATTTGTGTTTGTGGGTTTGAGTTTGTGTGTGTGCCTGTATGCGTGTTTGTGAGTATGTGTGTGTGTTTGTGTGTGTGTGTATGTATTTCAAGAAGGCAGGGCCCAGAGCGCAGAGTCCCTCAGAGGTCCTGGGATATCTACTTCTATCTTTCTCCTCCTCTCCCATCGTCCGTTGAGTCACTACTGACCCATCATCTGTCCAAACACACGGCTACCCTTTTGCATTTGTGTGTGCATGTGTTCAAGTATTCATGCAGCTGTGTGTGTACTATATATACTGTATATGTATATGTGTGTGTGTGTGTGTGTGTATATACACTGCTCAAACCATTTTTTATCAGGGTATGGCATGAATTCAATTGCACTTCTCTGATAATGATCTGGTCAGTAGAATCTCCAGAACATGGAGGAGATTCCAGGAGACAGGCAGTTACTCTAGGAGAGCTGGACAGGGCCGTAGAAGGTCCTCAGCCCATCAGCAGGACCGATATCTGCTGCTTGGTGCAAGGAGGAACAGGTTGAGCACTGCCCGAGCCCTACAGAATGACCTCCAGCAGGCCACTGGTGTGAATGTCTCTGCCCAGACCATCAGAAACAGACTTCATGTGGGTGGCGTCAGGGCGTGACGTCCTGTAGTGTGCCCTGTGCTCACTGCCCAGCACCGTGGAGCTCACTTGGCATTTGCTATAGAACACCAGAACTGGCATGTCGCCCCTGGCGCCCTGTGCTTTTCACAGATGACAACAGGTTGACCCTGAGCACCTGTGATGGACGTGAAAGGGTCTGGAGAAGCCAAGGAGAATCCTGTACTGCCTGCAACATCGTTCAGCATGACCGGTTTGGTGGTGGGTCAGTGATGGTCTGGGGAGACATATCCATGGAGGGACGCACAGGCCTCTACAGGCTAGAGAACGGCAGTCTGACTGCCATTAGGTATCGGGAAGAAATCCTTGAAGCCATGGTCAGACCCTACGCTGGTGCAGTAGGTCCTGGGTTCCCCCTGATGCACGACAATGCCCGGCCTCACGTGGCAAGAGTATGCAGGCAGTCCCTGGAGGATGAAGAAATCGAAACAATTGAATGGCCCTCACGATCACCTGACCTAAACCCGAGAGAACACCTGTGGGACATAATGTTTCGGTCCATCAGACGCCGCCAGGTTGCTTCTGATGCCCTTCGACAGATCTGGGAGGACATCCCACAAGACACCATCTGTCGTCTCATTAGGAGCATGTTGCGACGTTGTCAAGCATGCACACAAGCACGTGGGGGCCACACAAGATATTGAGAAGCCTTTTGAGTTGCAGAACTTGAATTTTGGCTAAATGGACGAGCCTGACACATTTTACTTCCATCAAAAGATGTGGCATCCTTTCTTTCCTAAGACATTAAACTGTCCATATCAGTATATATATCCAACATAATTTTTGTGTTTTCAAAGTGTTCCTTTTTTTGAGCAGTATATATGTATGTATGTATGTATGTATGTATGTATGTATGTATGTATGTATGTATGTATGTATGTATGTATGTATGTATGTATGTATGTATGTATGTATACTAAATACAGAACTGTGCAAATGTCTTTTCCACAAATTCAGTACAGCAAAAATGCTATAAGAAATGAAAAGACTAAACAAATAGTTTTTCTCAACATTGCACTTTTATACGGCCGCACAAATACAAAAGACAAACATTTCAGACTGAACTCAAGTGAGAACAAAAGAAAAATGAAAGCCTGAGACTTTTGCACAGCACTGTGTGTATGTGTGTGTCACCATGCGAGCTGGAAAGTTGTCACAGTGCTGCTGAATACTGCAGCTGGCCAGGAGAGCCTTGGAGCTCTGCTGGCTCTGAACCACGAGTACACACCACACATACACACTTACAGTACACACACTCACCCTGACACACACACACACTCACCCTCTCACACACACACCTAGACACACTCACACACACTCACCCTCACACACACACTCTCACACCCACACACACACACTCTCACACACGCACACACACATACACGCTCGCATACACGCTCACACACACACCTTCACACACACACCTTCACACACACACACACACACACACACACAGCAGCAGTGAGCAGCAGAGTAGCAGGTCAGGATTCTGTGCTGGTCCAGCTCTGTTCTGGAGTCCCCTCTGGGAACAGCTACCACTCAATACTCATAGCTGTCCTGTAGTGTCCATACAAGCCCCTCTGACAAGCAACACCACTGTTCCATCTGCCTCTTTCCTACTGTTTATCCCTCTTTCTCTCTTTTTCAGAATTTCCCTCTCTCTCTTTTTTAGTCTGTCTCCCTATTTCTCTCTCTCTCCGCCAGATCAATGATTAAAGTCTTTTAATTAACAAGTCTGCATCAATCCCAGTCTGACTGCTGCCTGTGAACCTGCTGTCGCTATCCTGGCTCAGTTCTGGCCATAAATACTGGCTTCACAGCCGTCTCAATCTGGCTCTTACTAACCCACGTGTCTGCTTCTCTAGCCCGCATGTCAATCTGACTGTCTCACCTGTCTGTCTACATCTCTGTCCTGTCAGTGTGTGTCCTGACCTCTGTCCTGCCTGTCTGTCTGACCTGCCTGTCTGTCTGTCCTCAGCTACCTGGACAGTTTAGACCGGATTGGAGCATCAGACTACCAGCCCACAGAGCAGGACATCCTGAGGACTCGGGTCAAGACCACGGGCATCGTAGAAACACACTTCACCTTCAAGAACCTGCACTTCAGGTACACACACACACACACACACACCTGGCTGGCTTGTTGCCTGGCTACAGGCCAGGGATTTTGACATCATCTGGTAACAGTTTTTGTTTTGCCATGTGATCAATGTAGTGAGTGATTTATAGATTCCACTGTTCGCGTAATAGAATAATGCCATTTTTAGTAGTCACCAGATGAATGAGATTAAACTGTGAACAGGGGACCTGTAGGGAACTCTTCTCATTATCTGCTCTGTGTAATTACTCATCTTCCTCCTCCTCTCTCTGTTTCTTTGTGAAGAAGAGGCATGGGTTTTCACCATTGTCTTTATGAACATTAGCAGTATCAGCTCTTTTTTCAATCCCCACTTTTTTGTCTCCTCTTTCTCCACGTGAACTCCTCTCCCTCTCCTCCTCTACTTCTCTCACGCCCTTTTGCTTCTCTCTCTCCTCATGTCTCTCTCCTCTCTCTCCTCCTCTCACACTATCCTGCTCTCTCTCCTCCTCTCAAACTATCCTGCTCTCTCTCCTCATGTCTCTCTCTCCTCTCTCTCCTCCTCTCTCACTATCCTGCTCTCTCTCCTCAGGTCTCTCTCCTCTCTCTCCACCTCGCACACTATCCTGCTCTCTCTCCTCTCTCTCCTCCTCTCACTATCCTGCTCTCACTATCCTGCTCTCTCTACTCTCTCTCCACCTCTCACATTATCCTGCTCTCTCTCCTCATGTCTCTCTCCTCTCTCTCCTCCTCTCACACTATCCTGCTTGCTCTCCTCATGTCTCCCTCCCCTCTCTCTCCTCCTCTCACACTATCCTGCTCTCTCTCCTATCTCTCCTCCTCTCACACTATCCTGCTCTCTCTCCTCATGTCTCTCTCTACTCTCTCCTACTCTCACACTATCCTGCTCTCTCTCCTCTCTCTCCTCCTCTCTCTCCTTGTCTCACACTATTCTATCTCTCATTCTCTCTCTCCTGTCAGATGAATGTCTTTGTCTTTCTCCATCTGTCCGTCAGCTAATGTTCAGAGATGACTGAAAATCAGACAGACATGATGAGGATGAAGAAGATTTATGCAAATATGAGCCACTAATGAGCCAACACTGCTAATGATGCTGCCCAAGGATTCTGTGTCTCAACATCGTGTGTGTGTGTGTATAAATGTGTGTCTGTATATGTATATGTATGTACGTGTATGTGTGTGTATATGTGTGTACGTGTGTGTGTTCTCCAGGCTGTTTGACGTGGGAGGCCAGCGGTCGGAGAGGAAGAAGTGGATCCACTGCTTCGAGGATGTGACCGCCATCATCTTCTGCGTGGCCCTGAGTGGTTATGACCAGGTTCTGCACGAAGATGAGACCACGGTGAGTCTCACACACACACACACACTCCCGCCCGCACAAACACTCGCACACACATGCCCGCACACACATACACACGCCCACACACACACCTACAACTGTTCTTTTATTCAGAAGCGGATCCATCCGACTTCTGATGGCTCTCCAAGGTGTCAAAGTTCACACGTGTTCGATCAATAACCGGACCTTTCGGCCGTAGAGCGTGTAGGGAGGGGAGCTCCCTCTTCCTCTGATGCCCAGAGTTCCGTTCCTCACAGCGACATAAAATTCAAATCCATTAATGGCACTGTGCTTCCAGTGCAGGCTCATAATCCACTGGCTGTTTTTGCTAAGCAAACCATACAGCAGGAGTTGTTTGGGACATCAGGTTGTTAAGATACCGTGTACATGCAAAGCTGCATGCAAAGCCGCCCCCTGACCACAGCTTTACATAGAGAGGCAAGATGGATCCTGCTGTGGCTGGTCAGCCCAGCTGGTAAGTATTCAGACCCCGACCCAGGAGCAGCGAAGGGCCTCTTAGGTCATGGTAGCTCAGCGGTGTGTTGGCAGCTGTATAGATAGCTAGGCCTGTGATGCCGGAGCTGAAGAGGCATAGACAGGATGTCCCTGCTTCCTCTGCTGGGCTGTGTTGATGTGATTTACAGCGCAGAGCGCTAGGCAGGTGCCATAACAGCGAACACTGAAATGGGCTGTCGACATATTGATGGGTATTATGCTCCAGAACAGTTGAACACGGTTGACGGTTGCAACTGCCACACACCCCCACACCCACACACACACAGTGGAAGTTCCCCCTGCTTTCTTTCTACCTCACTGCCTCTCCCACTGTTTCTGCTGACACACACACACACACACCTTGGTCGCCCACTGTCACTTCTGCCAGGTCTGGGGTCTTCTTATTCCTGCTGTACAGTCTCTCCTTTCAGCGTTGGGGGCAGTGCGTGTGTGTGTGTGAGAGTAGTGTGTGTGTGCTTGTCCGTGTATGTGTGGTGAAAATGTGTGTTTTCTGTGGGGGAGAGATGAGTCGGGCTTGAGTTCCTCTTCGCTGACCCCCCTCCCTCCCTCCTGGCCCCTCCTTCTCCTGTCACTTCTCATCATCGACTGTCCTCTCTAACCAACCAGAGGGGCCGCCAAAATCACCTGACAGGTATGACCACTCCCACCAGAACAGAACACTAGAGCAGAAACTGTAGTTAGAAAAAGGTCCTCTCTCTGGCTGTGATGTGTGTGTGTGTGTGTGTGTGTGTTACCTCGTTCTCAGTCTAATCACATGCTCAGCTGACACGCAGCATGGGCACCTTATCTCTTCGGTTGATAGGTGGTCATTTCTAACCTCCTATTGGCCATGCCAGGCTTTCCCACAATTCTGTGCGAGCTGTCTCTCTAAATAGATCTGTTTTAGTTGCCGTCCTGTGTTAGCTGAAAGCAAATTGACTGTGAGGCGGCGTTAACTAAATGTGAACGTCCGTACGGCCGTGTTGATTGAATGTTGCGCTTTTTCCCCTCGAGAACAAAGCAACAGTCTCTCACGTCAGAGAAGGAACTGCTGCCAGTGAGAAAACAACCCGAGAGGATTAACAACATTGTGAAGTCGTACGAAGACTTGTTACTAAGCACAACCGCCCCTGTGTCACAACTGTAAACTGGAGAACCCCGAACTGCATCTGAACTGTCTAACTGGGCTTCCTCTGCTCACCTCCTGACGCGCCGGGCTACTCATCTCCCTCTCTCTATCTTGTTCTGAAGGCAAGGACAGAAAGCCGCTTTAGAACATCGACATGCACACGTAGAACTTTGCAGCTCAAAGAACATTGCCTCTGTGACCCATGAAAATACTTTTAACGTTCATTAAACATGGACCCGAGGGTATCTAATGATCATTAAACATGGACCCGAGGGTATCTAATGATCATTAAACATGGACCCGAGGGTATCTAATGATCATTAAACATGGACCCGAGGGTATCTAATGATCATTAAACATGGACCCGAGGGTATCTAATGATCATTAAACATGGACCCGAGGGTATCTAATGATCATTAAACATGGACCCGAGGGTATCTAATGATCATTAAACATGGACCCGAGGGTATCTAATGATCATTAAACATGGACCCGAGGGTATCTAATGATCATTAAACATGGACCCGAGGGTATCTAATGATCATTAAACATGGACCCGAGGGTATCTAATGATCATTAAACATGGACCCGAGGGTATCTAATGATCATTAAACATGGACCCGAGGGTATCTAACGATCATTAAAGATAGACCTGAGGGTATCTAACGATCTAATTGCACAGAGTGAGGGCCAATCTCTGCTGATTCCAGCCATATACTGCAAAAACTGTACATCTGAGTGATAATCTTGTTTTTAGATTTTAAATATGGTTGGATTTAAGTAAACGACATATTCTTTTCAGAAATCTTATCAAGGGAAATGTCCTTATTGCACTGCCAGCCCAATGACCTTGTTTTACTAAGCGCGAGCAAGCTCAAAACTCGTTTTTTTTTTTGAGAGGTTTTTGCAGTGTAGCGGTCAAGCTTGTAGTCTAGCCCTCACCGTCCCTTCAGACGAAATCACAACCAGCTTTGTGTTCTTTCCAGTCTTCCTCTTTTCACTTCCTCTTTTGTGGTTATCATACTGTGCAGTAAAGTGTGTGTGTGCCGTTCGGCGTGCAGGGCTGCGTGTGTGTGTGTCTGACAGTTCGTGTGCGTGCCAGTTTGTGTGCGCGTGTGTGTGACAGTGCGTGCCTGACAGTTTGTGTGCGTGACAGTGTGTGTGCGTGACAGTGCGTGCGCGTGCCTGACAGTTTGTGTGCGCGTGTGTGTGACAGTGCGTGCGCGTGCCTGACAGTTTGTGTGCGTGACAGTGCGTGTGCGCGTGTGTGTGACAGTGCGTGCGCGTGCCTGACAGTTTGTGTGCGTGACAGTGCGTGTGTGTGACAGTGCGTGTCCGAGACCGTGGAGTGACGTGTTATCCTATGTACCTGCAGAACCGCATGCATGAGTCTATGAAGCTGTTTGACAGCATCTGCAACAACAAGTGGTTCAAGAAGACGTCGATCATTCTGTTCCTCAACAAGAAGGACATATTCCAGGAGAAGATCCAAAAGTCTCCTCTCTCCATCTGCTTCCCTGAGTACTCAGGTAGACCATCACCGAGGACTGGAGGAAGAATAGGACACAACCAATACGTAGAATGTGATGCAATAGAAATGCAGAGTGGCACAGAGCATAAGTAGATTTATCATGTAACGTAATAGAACATGAATCGAAGCTGAAAACAATAGAAGGATGGAGAGAGGGATGAACAGAAAGGGCTGGAAGGAGAGAGGGATGAACAGAAAGGGCTGGAAGGAGAGAGGGATGAACATAAAGGGCTGGAAGGAGAGAGGGATGAACAGAAAGGGCTGGAAGGAGAGAGGGATGAACAGAAAGGGCTGGAAGGAGAGAGGGATGAACAGAAAGGGCTGGATGGAGAGAGGGATGAACAGAAAGGGGACGAATGGATTGCGGGGGAGGAGGGGATGAATAGGCTTAGACGGGGATTGTTACTCGTTTCTCTACGGAGGAGAGGAGACTGTTGTTTCTCCTGTCGTTCCCTCTCCGTTTGTGCATCCCTCCATCCCTGGCCTTTCTCCGGGTTAGCTGGACAGAATTATAGAGTGAGAGGGAGAAAGAGAGAGAGATTGAGGGAGGGAGGTGGAGAGAGAAGGGGGGGAAGAGACAGTGTGTGTGTGAGAGAGAGAGAGAGAGAGAGAGAGAAATACTAGTCGAATGACATCACTAAAACCTGGTTTTAAACCACCTCTACTGCACTGCAGGAGGAGTTTAAACTGTTTCCTCTCCAAATTTTCAGGACTAATATCGTATTTATGTTCTGTCGTCCTTCCTGTTTCCTGTCTCTTTCTGCCAATCCCCCAGGTCCCGACACCTTCATGGAGGCGGCGGCCTACATTAAGTCTCAGTACGAGAGTAAGAACCAGTCTCTCGACAAGGAGGTGTACACCCACGAGACCTGCGCCACTGACACCAACAACATACAGTTTGTGTTTGACGCTGTCACGGATGTGATCATCGCTAACAACTTGAGGATCTGCGGCCTCTACTGACCACGCCCACAGCACCTTAAGCCCCGCCCAGTGTCAACAAGCCCAGCCCCCGTCTATGAAAGTCTCCCTGTCCTAAGTAGACCTTATCCTCCAGGGTACCCCCCCCCCCTCTCTTTGATCCTCTAGTCCTGCCCGCTAGCAAACCAAAGAAACACTTGTACTTGTTTATTATTATTCATTATGAACCAGCCCCTCTCTTTTGAGGTTCCATTGATCTCTGAGCTGTAGTGTCAGTGCCGTAGACAGAACACTGGCTCTCAGACACTAAGGTGTTTTGGGGTGAGTCCATATAGTTTCCTGTCAGCTTCCCCTCCTGCAGGCTAGTTGAGTTACAGGAGATGGGGTTTTTGTAGAATGTTTTGTGACCCTGCTGATTGATTGATCGCTGCGTTTGAGAACGGAGAAACGTAGCCTGCTGTGTAAATAATGTGAATTCGTGGATTACCTTTGGTCCGTTCTATTTATGTTTTTTTCTGCTTGTAAGCGTAAGTGCTTAGTCGTGGGATAGCGTGCCTAGCTTAGCTTGCTGCTGTTGCTACAAGCCTCCTGGTCAGAAGTGTGAAGGTTGGTTCAGACTCGTTCTCTGGTGAGGTGGAAGTCGTAACTGAGACCGTGATGTCCCCGTGTTAGACCAGCAGGTTGCTTCGTCACCTCGGCACATTCCCAGCTAATCTGTAATTACCAGAGGGCAGGTTGTGTGTATCAGATATCTGAAAAGTATGTGTGTGTGTGTGGTGACCTGGTGTGGAGGTATATCCAAAAGTCAGCTGTTTCATGCTGGCTGGCACAGGCCCTCGGGGAGAACAGGAAATGTCACAACACCCTGTCTGCCCATGCCAAATACAGTTCCAGAGAGAAGATAGGACATCCATGTCCCTCCGTTGTCATGGAGACAGATGCTCTGACTCATACTGTTCTCTGATTGGTCTGCTTTACGGGGTCACGCCCAGACAGGGTCCAGGTGCATCTGTGTGTATGTTTGTTTGATGTGTGTTTTGATGTGTGTGTTTGAGAGGGAGGGGAGGTGGAGTTATTAACAGCCCCTGTGTGCCATAGTGGAGACATTCTCTCCCATTCCAGAGGCCAAACTAAAATGGAGGCCAGCAGTAAGGTACAGTAATTGTAATCCCCGACAACTGCCGTCTCAAGCACTTCTGGTCTCTTTAGAGCAGAGTTATGGACAGGGAATAGCCTGTGTGAATTTTACAAAGGGCTTTGTGTGTGTGTTTGTGTGTGTTTGTGTGTGTTTGTGTGTGTTTGTGTCTTTGGCCTTAAACCTGTCTGTCTGACAGACAGACAATAATAACACTGGTTGATAGGCAATAACAGGAGCAGTCATGGAGGACACTGGTTAATGAAGTTTATTACCCAGGCAGTCAGACTGAGGTGATTGAGGCTGAAGCCAAGGTAAAAGGATTTGCCGTGTGTCTGGTGTAGAACTACTGAGGCGCTAGTGACTGAGGGAGACAGATGAAAACAGCAGCAAGTCTGTTGACCCTGACACACAGATGTGAGAAGGAGGAGGAGGAAGTTGCTCTCACCTCCTTGGGCAGCCGAGAACGTCGCTTTCAGAACAGATACTGCAGACATGAAGGATGTAACAATAGCATCTAGAACTGGGGAATCCAGACAGGCCCATTGCTGCAGTATACAGGCCTAGAGCATGTGTGTTCTAGAATGCTGCGAACGTGTGTGTTCTGGAATGCTGCGAACGTGTGTGTTCTAGAGTTCTGCGAACGTGTGTGTTCTAGAATGCTGCAAACTTGTTTGTTCCAGGATGCTGCAAACGTGGGTTCTAGAATGTTGTGTGTTCTAGAATGCTGCGAACGTGTGTGTTCTGGAATGCTGCGAACGTGTGTGTTCTAGAGTGCTGCGAACGTGTGTGTTCTAGAATACTCCAAACTTGTTTGTTCCAGGATGCTGCAAACGTGTGTTCTAGAATGTTGTGTGTTCTAGAATGCTGCGAACATGTGTGTTCTAGAATGCTGCGAATGTGTGTGTTCTAGAATGTTGTGTGTTCTAGAATGCTCCTCAGACTCAAGCCTAACCTGTAGGTCAGAGAACCTCATCAGCAAAGCTCCTGGTGACTCCCATTATGCACTTCAGCTTTTTTGCTCTTTTTAAAAGGCTGTGTCTTGATCTGCTTCAAGTGTACAGAACCTCTTAGAGAAACCAACCTGCCTGCCACTAATCCTACCTTAGCTAAAAGATAAGATTATCAAAACTTCAGGAATCCCCAGGCGGGGAAATATATTTCTTTCAGCAGCAGAAAGACAAGCAAAATATAGAGAGAATGCAGTAATGAAAAACATTATAAATAATACTAACTATATAAATACAATGGACAAATAATAAGCTACATAAACATATAAACAATGAATGGTGTTAGTCACCAGCTCAGCCTACCAAAGACACCAACACATTAACCCCTACAACTCAACCTTACCCAGAACCTTGCCCTCCAACCCTACCGTAACCCCTTAGCCCCTGTCCAGCTGTCCATGTCCTGGTTGGAGAAGCTGTATGATATTTCACTGCTGTAATGAATGCTATTTTGCTCCCTTTCTCCTCTCCCCTCCTCTTCTTTCCTCCTCTCTTCTCTCCTCTCTTCTGCTGTCCTCTTCTCTACTCTCCTCTCCCCTGCTCTCTTATTTATTGAAAGGTGTATTTTTTATTAAGAACATCCTAATAAAGCACCACATGAAAACACGCATTGGATTCTTTCTACTGGATTCTGGAGTTTTGACTTGTTTTTTTTTCCTCTGTCCATTTGACTCTTGTGATGTCGGTTGGGACTGAGACAAACCCTCACACACCGTCACCGTCTCTCACACACACGTCACACCGGACTAAGAATATCATGCTCTTATTTACACAGAAGCCCAGATAACAGACACCCCGCCATCTCTCCCTGCCAACGCACACCGCCTCACACTGCTCCGATTGGTGGTTAATCAGTCACATGGTTGATCTTCTCTCCTGTTCTGTCCTATTAGGGTGCTTCATGGGGCTCCTCCTTCCTGTCCAGGCTGACTGGGACTCTGCTACTTCTGCCAGGGTTATACTGCTTTGACTCTAACCTGTCCTCTTCTCTCTCTCTCTCCCTCCATTCTCTCGCTGTCCTCCCTGTCCTCCTTCTTCTCCTCTTTCCCCTCCTCTTCCTCATCTTCCCCTCTGCAGAATCGCATGCACGAGTCTCTAATGCTGTTTGATTCCATCTGTAACAACAAGTTCTTCATTGACACCTCCATCATCCTCTTCCTCAACAAGAAGGACTTGTTCGCTGAGAAGATCAAGAAGTCTGCTTTGAGTATCTGTTTCCCCGAATACACAGGTAAGAAGCCCAGCCCAGTTCACACCACAGCACTCCATTACAGATGCCAGACCCCACCATCAACCTGCTGGAGGAACCAAAGGGAGAGAGAGCCAGTCAGGCAGACATACAGACAGAGATGGAGACACAAATAGATAGACAGATAGACAGAGATAGAGACAGGTGAATAAACAGAGAGAGACAGATAGACAGAGTTAAAGTCAGGCAGACGTAGAGAGAGGCAGCCAGAGAGACAGGGGGTAGTCAGAGATTAAGAGACAGGTGGATAAACAGACAGAGAGACAGAAAGATGGGCAGAGACAGAGCAAGAGGCAGAGAGGGGAGTTCGGCGTGTGTCTCTTCTCCTGGGTTCTGTACTGAGGTGTTCAGCTACAGCTTGGCCAGCAGAGGCAGCCACGCTTCATCAGCCAGAGGAAGGAAGAGACTGTCTCCCTCCGTCTGCACGCTACACACTCCCCACACACGGTACACCACACACACACACCACATGCTGTACACTACACACCACATACTGTATACCACACACACACCACATTTACATTTAGCAGACACTCTTATCCAGAGCGACTTACAGTAAGTACAGGGACATTCCTCCGAGGCGAGTAGGGTGAAGTGCCTTGCCCAAGGACACAACGTCATTTTTGGCACAGCCAGGAATCGAAGCTTCTGATTAGTTGCCCGATTCCCTAACCACTCACCCATCAGACTCCCTGACACGCTCACCACACACCACACCACACACACATACTACACACTCACACATACACACACACCACACATACATACTACACACACACACACCACATATACCACACACACCAAACCATAAGGGCCAGAAGGACACAGCAGAAAGAAACAGTTATGACTAGACTGACACAAGTCGCACAATAATCGTCTGCCCCCCCCTCCCTCTTCCCCCTGCTCCACCTCCCTCTCCTGCCCCCCTCCCTCCCCCTCAGGTCCTAACACCTACGAGGACGCTGCTGCCTACATCCAAGCACAGTTCGAGAGCAAGAACCGCTCGCCCAACAAGGAGATCTACTGTCACCTGACCTGCGCCACCGACACAGGAAACATCCAGGTGGTGTTCGACGCCGTCACTGACATCATCATCGCCAACAACCTGAGAGGGTGTGGCTTGTACTGAGCGCGATCAGTCCCACCCGTGCCCCCCCTCGCAACCCCCCACCCTCCTCTGGAAATGATCCTAATTGAAATGCAACTTGGTAAATATTAATAATGATAATTTTAAAATAGGCATACGTATATATAAATAAATATATATATATAATGTTTTTAGTTTGTCTTCAAAGAGCTGCCGACAGAACTGATCTCCTAAAGAAGCCCGGCCTTTATCAAGGTTCTAGATCAAACCCTCTCCAACTGTGTCTTTCTGTTTATAACAAAACAACCCTCACCTGTTTTACAAATATGTTTATTTTGTTGTTTTTTTCATGTTTTATTGTTTGATCATGTGTATATTTATGACATGTGTATCTGCCTATACTGGGCAAAGCTGTGCACAAAAGCCTGGCCAGGCCAGAGCAGACAAGACCTGTCTAGACCATGTCAGGCCAGACTAGACCAGGCCAGGCCAGGTCAGATGAAATCACCACAGCCAGGCCAGCCTGCCTGTCTGTAACAATGCTGTACGGATGTAGAAACACATCTAGTTTTAACGCGGTCTCACCTCAGTCAGACCAGCTAGCACACACTGGCACACTATCATCAGTCCAGTCTCTCATCCACTCTCATCCTTGTCCTCTGAGAATGGGGCTCTCATCCCTCCATTTGTTTAGTTCAGCTGTTCGACCTCAAGAAGATCAGAGGCATCCTTTCACTCTCCACACCCTACTTCCTGTTTCTCTTAACAGCCTTGCCATTGGCTACGTGCACAGTGGGCCACGTCAAGTGAGCCAAGCCTCTGAACCTATCAGGTTGTGTGATAAATGTCATATCAGTGCCACAAGTCCAGATGCCTGGCAGGTTAGGGCCTAGATCTAGAATCACCTAACCACTAACCCATTCACGTAAAGATCCTCGCGTAAATTTCTTTTTATTAATCGTTGATTAATTTATTAATGTATTTATTGATTGTCTATCCCACACACCTCTGCACTCACCACACACTTCTCACATTTCCCCCTCTCATCCCTCTCTTCCTCCATCTCCGTCCATCCCCATGTACCCCTCCATGGTGTCCTTCTCAGGGCCCTGCTCCTCCCTCATCCCCATCCTCACCCAGCCTGTCCTCCTCCCCCTCCTCACAAGAACAGCATGAGATATTCAGCCTTTGTATATAGAGACAGTTAAACACTTCACATAGACACTGTTGAAAAAAATGTAACAAAATAGAAAAAAAAATAGAAAAATAGAAAAAGCCGGCCATAGAAGAGAATGTCTCCACCTAGTGTAGCGTGGTGACGGTGGGGATGATGGGGGGGGGGTGTAAAATCAGCCAATCCCTGCTGGTGAAGTGGTCCTACTGGGTTACAGGTCACCAAACTTGTGTCAGGGTTGGGTTCTGTAGACACGCAGGTTCTAGAATCTTTACACATAAAACTATAAAGAAATGGGGGGGGGGGGGTAAAACTATAAAAAAGTGACAATAATAAATTACGATGATAAGAATTACAATGCCGATGATGATAATGATGAGGATTGTGTAATATTATTAAAGTATATTTCTCGTGCTTTGTAGCTATACAGAACATTTGTTTCTCTCCCCTTTTTTAAAAAAGAGATGTTTTGCAAGGGTTTCCATGGTGCAGTGGGAACTGTTCTTACTGACTAACCCATGATCTAGATGTTCTATGACTGTAGCCATGTTCTTTTTGCCTGTTCTCCCTGCATTCCTGTGTCCTTAGCCTGACTTATAATGACATAATTATATGATATCTATTTTTATTATTTTGGAAGAACCACTTTGTTGCCCATCCCGCCTCTGTAGGGGGTACAGGGGCAGGGCCTCACACTGTACAGAGTCCTTCCTGCCTCTGTAGGGGGTACAGGGGCAGGGCCTCACACTGTACAGAGTCCTTCATCACTCTCTCTTTCTCTCTCTCTCCCTCTCTCTCTTTCTGTCCCTCTCTCTTTTTCTATCTCACATCTCTCTGTCTCTCTCTCCTTTCTCTCCTCTCTCTTTCTCTTAGTTTGCACACCTTCCAGGTCTGCATTGAAAAGCACAGCTGTCTCACTCCCCACACGTACAATGTTACTCTCCTCCTCTATCGATCTGCCTTCTCTCACTTTTCTACCTTTGAAAACAAGTGACGCTGCGTGTTATGACGAGATGACGCCCAGCTTCGACATTCTTCTCACCTACATGTTCTCTCCTTCGCTCTCCCCCTCCCTCTCCCGGGGTTTTACGTTTCTTTCTGTTCTCCTCTCATAGTGAATGCTTTTCTGTGCTGCTTTCTGCTCCCTCCTCTTTAGTGAATGGTTGTTATCTCATGTGGGATGTTCGTGCTGGAAATACCAATCGAATGTAGTGTTTACATTAAAAGCCACAGTTTTCATGACTTCATCTGGATTCTGCTTGTCTCTCGTTCTTGTAGAGCTGAACTTCGACTCAGATCAGACTCAAGAGATTTTCAGATTTTTTTTTATTTGACCCGGTAAAAAGCCCCTGTTCCCTTTCCTGGCTCGCTGGTGTGCCTGCTGCACACCTGGGCAGAGAAGACTCACCTCTAACCCCAATGTGTGGTCAACACGAGACCCCTGACAACCCACCATCATTCAGAAGGCATCCTAAAACCAACCCAACATTAGCAATAGCCTGAGTTGTGGGAGTCAACAAGGAGAATAGAGGAGGAAATTAGAAGAGATGGGAAGAGAAAGGATGAGAGAGAGAGAGAGAGAGAGAGAGAGGGAGAGAGAGAGGGAGAGAGAGAGAGAGGGGGGGAGATAGGGTCGAGGGGGAAAGATAGAAAGAGAGCGAGAAAGAGAGAGAGAGAGCACCCTGTCTTAACCCTTGTGCTGCTTTCGGGTCACATGACCCAAAGGTTCATAACAAACCATCGTTGTGTTTAACCAATTTTACCCAATACAAAAACAAATGAAAATTATTTTCTTTTAGCCTTCGCAATGTGGGGGTCTGAGACAGCCCAACAGTTAAAAGAAAATGCTTCACTTTGTTTTTGTATGCGGTAAAGTTGTCGCAATACGACGGTGGGTCCCAATGACTGATGGGTCAGAATGACCCGAAAAATTTAAATCCATGAGAAGACTATGAAACCATTAGTTCCGTTCGGAAGCATACAGTTGTCCCAGCTGTGGAGCTCAGGCTCTGATTGGACAGCTGCTGAAACTGCAGTCAGGACATTTCTCTCAGAGAGGAAGAGAGAGAGAGAGAGAGAGGGGGGGGGGGGGAGAGATGGACAGGGAGGACAGGATGGAAAACTTACACAGAGTTATTGAGAAGCTGATTGATCGACCGAGAGTTGGATTAGACTGACAATTGGCAGCTGACTTTCAAACCGACTCTCACAATTGTATTCGGAAAACCATATCATGACCAGAGGGCCACAAGGCAAGAGGACAAACTGATTAAAAAAAACATGAAGTCAATGATTTCAAACCCAGCTTTCCAGTCTGTAGTGTCTAGTGTTGTCAGTTCTCTAAATAGTGGGTTTCTAGGACAGCTATCAGTCTTCCTGTCTCTCACTCTCTCAGAGAACAGTCACACACAGGAGGAGAACCTCCCGACATCAATGGACAGCTTCACCGATAGTCCGCTTGCCATCTCTCCATCCCCTCTGAGACTTGAAAGAGAGGGAGTGAGAGAGGGGGGTGGATAGAGATGGGTGGTGAGAGAGGCGACGAGGTGGGGAGGGAGGGAGGGAGGGAGGGAGGGAGGGAGGGAGGGAGGGAGGGAGGGAGGGAGGGAGGGAGGGAGGGAGGGAGGGAGGGACAAGTGGACACTTCGCAAGGGGAGGATCCCAGCGCAGGTAGGTCTAAAAGCCCAGTGAGTGATGGATCAACAGCACCGCCTGCTGGCAGAGGAAAGAACAGCACCATCTCTTCGTCACATTGTAGTGTGATTGAAGCCTACAGCTCCTGTCTGGTGTTGGGTCTGTGTTAGACAGAACCACCAGCACTAACCTTGAAACGTTCCCTGAAAAGCGTGCACACACACAAACAAACAACACACATACAAACAGGGCACACACATAACCATCACACACCAACAAGATATTTATAGCACTCCAGCACACCCTGTCTGTTGCTAGGAGACCGACTGGAGTAGAATTCTAAGGCAAGTGCATGTGCCCCATTCTAGATGTGTGTGTTCCATATAGTCTCCACACCTGGTGTGTGTTAGTGTGTGTTTGTGTCTTCTAACTCATAAATGTCTTGGGTGGTGTACAGCCTGAGAGCAGTTGGATGGCTGTATGGTCTGTGTGTGTGTGTGTGTGTGTGTGTGCTCATTTATCTGCCTTGTGTTTCCCCCAGTCTGTAGTACCTATTTCTCTCAAGCATGTGGTTGCATTAGGCCTAAGACAAAAATGCACAAATACACTCCACTGGTACACACACAAGCACAGAATTCTTGTACAAATACAATTCAGGTATGTGTGCATACACACACGTGCATTGTCCTAAGGCCAGTGACAGAGTACAGGAAGTGCTGAGCATGATGTTGGCTCCAGGAAGGTCGGGGCCCAGGAGGGTGTGGTCGCTATGGTAACGGTAGGTGAATCTTAAGAATCTTGAGTTTACTACTTCCTTTGTGGTTTCATTACGGAGGAGACGGGTGTGAGCTGCTCTCACGGTTTCGAGAGAAAGGGATGCGTTGAAATGTCATATCCTGTTCCCGCTAAACTACGCCAAAACATCAAACATTGCGCCAAGAAGAATTAGGGTGAAATATTTCGACTTTGATTCAGGCACAGCTTTGTGGTTCCAAACCACTTTCACAAGAAAGTGCGTGCGAGAAATTACTGAGATGAATGTTGGGTGGAGAAAAAGATTATCTGCATGAAAGTGTCCATCCGCCAGAGGGAACTAAATTACGGCAGGCTGTATTGAGTGTAAACGTATGTGTGCCTTTTACCGTGCAAGTTTGTAAGTGTGCCAATACGTGTGTCAGTTTATTGTGTTATTTTTTGCTCTCACGCGGAGGATCCCGACAGACAGGCAGACTGCCACCGTCCCGTCGTGTCCCGCCGTCTGACCTCGTCCCGAGACACACCTTAATCTAGACCAGGGGCTCTCCTAGTGGCACCGTTCCAGCTGCAGTTAACGGCGAGTACTCCCGTTCGGTTTTTGTGCTGTGCGTGAGAGCCGAGGAAGCCAGATAGCCAAGGAGATTCGGTAACATAATTTATCACGGCCGGCGCTTGTGCCGCGTGATTCCCAGCCTCTGACGTGGGTGCTATGCTCGGTTTGATCACTTCTGATGCCCACTCTAAATTCAGACACACACACACACACACACACATAGGCCTACACTCAAAACAACATTTATCCAGTGTGCCAGCTATAGAAAGTTGGTAGGCCACTGATCCCTCATACACAATAGTCAAGTCAAAATACGAATTTCACATTTCATGAGTAACTAAATAAAGTTGTGAAGACTTTTTTTTTTTAAAGGCTAATGTTTTCGTCCTCATCTGACCTGCGCTGTAGAACAGCGTAACTGGACCAAGCCTGCTCTACTTGCAAACCAGCCGCTTGTAGTGCCACAACAGCGTCCCAGATGTGGATCACTCACGCCTGAATAATTCATCTCATTGCACGCCTGTCAGAGGCGTCCTTTCAACGCAGCATGCGTCTTTTTCGTACACCGAGAAAAGTGATTGAGAGATTTTCCGTTGTGCTTCAGAGGTGCACGGTAGCACTGTTGGGTGTGTTTACAGCAGGTTGCTCTTGGAGGTTCCTGCAGAGGCGGCAAGAAGTGTTCAGACACGCAGGGCAGAGACAGGCTGCTTTGAGAGTTGCCAATCCCCAGACTCCCGAAACCATCTCAATCATTAAGCAGATGTCATCTGATCATCATAGATAACAGAAGAAAGACACACAAACACGTATATATTTCTCACACACACAGACACAGGCTACATCTACACATGCGGAAATGTCTTAAGTCAGCTCTCATGGTTGTCTTCGGTTGATTCTCTTTAATATTTCATACCAGTCAACAATCAGTCTGTTGAAGAGTTGGGAGACTGATGTGACAGCCCACAGGGTCTAGAGCAGATGAGAACTGTCTAGAGAAACAGCAGTGACCTGGAAAGTAGGTTTCATTAGACATGAAAACAGCCAATCTGGTCGCCCCCCCCACACACACACACTTTAATCAATAAAATTATATTTAACAGCCGTATCCTCAGTTGTTTAAAAAAGCTGTCCCGTCCACATTTGAAAACAAACCTATTCCGTGGCAGTGACTGAGCTGACATCATCAGAGAAGAGTGACCTCTAGACCTTAGAGACCTTCTAGAACCCACGTCTCCTGCACGCGTACCAAAACCTTTAAAGCAAGAGTTTGGTATCAAGAGAGAGAAGGGTGTTTGAAGAGTATAAGAGATTTGCACAGACACACAAAAACACACTCTCATCAGAAATACAAATGCATGAAAACATATAAACAGTCTCCATCCATCCAAGCATTCCGACTCATACGGATCACTCACACGAACACACATGCATAGTGCACACACACCTCGCCAATTCTCGGAGTCATCTGCCAGAACAGATCATGCCCAGTGACCACAGAATATCTTATTAATTAATGTGTGTTAGGTGGTGGTGCTATGAAGGCTCCGTTCGTCTTCTCTTTCTCTCCACTAATATCTCTCTCAATGTATATCCTTCCTCATCCTTGTTTTATGTTCTGAACTGTATGTTACCTATGTGTATAAATGCATGTGCATGCGTCTTATGTAGAGATTAAAAAGACTTCGTACAGTCCTGTGGTAGATTATCAAACCAAGTAAATTGTTTTATTTACTAAGAGAAACGCCCCAGTGTGTGATTAGTGGGTGGAATTATGTCTTTCTGCATCTCAGGCGTGTTATTATACGCCTACCTGCCATTGCATACCCACGCTCATACCGCGGGTACGTAGGAGTGCCAAGAACAATTGGGAGTTTGGGTCATGGAATAGGGTGGAAGTGTGCATGTGGATCTGTTTCTCTCTAGTATGCCCCACTATCCATAAGTCTATTAAAGCTATGTTAAGTTGAGACGCCTGCGCACTTGGTCCCTATAGTGAGTAGAATTGTGAATGGGGGGGAGTATTTGTGGTGTACAGTCAGGAGTCGGACTCGCGGGAGCCAGGAAGTAGTCTCAGACATGCAGCGCAACGGATAAAGTCGAGAGAGCGCCCGTTTGTTGTCAGTGGACGCTGATCACACGCTTCGGGGTGAGAGCGAATAATAGCCAATTGCGAAATTGAGTTTAGCACAGTGTAGTGGCAGAAAGTGACCACCTTGTAGTTGAGAGATCACGACCCGACTTTTTGACAATAAGGTACATATCGCATAAAGACTTTGGGACACACTCTTCTGAAAAGACGCGGAAGGAGTTGAAAACGGGACTACTGTCTAACAGCAAAAGCTTCTCTCGTTTAGAAACATTTAAAGTCAAAGAAAAATAGCTCAGACATCCTTCAAGATGCCTCGGGTCGTCCCGGATCAGCGGAGCAAGTTTGAAAACGAAGAGTTCTTCAGGAAACTCAGTCGCGAGTGCGAGGTAAATTCTTTTAGGTTTCGATGAATAAACTGGTGGCGGAAACAAAGTAACTCATAAAGCAGAAATGAACGTCGAGTCAGGAAAGCGTCTCCGTTCTAAAGATACAGGCCGAAATGGCTATCTAAAATTAGTTTACTAATATTAACTGCATAATCTATGGTAGTCTATGTAATATAATGTGTTCCGAGTTATTCATAAATCTCACGTTTAAATATTACAAATTGTTCTTAATCTTGATGTGGAGGTCTTAGGCTTGTCCATCATATGACTGAGACGATGGCTCTCCTTGTGTAAAACTATGCTGATTTCACAAGATGTTTCATCATTCCATTCTTTATGGAAATAAAATATTGCACCTCATGGTTTCATTGTTGCCCAGTTTTTAACCTCTCAATCAAATCAATAGCGCGAGATTCGGATTAGGGGGTCGAATTTATTTCCCTATATCATCGGACATAAAGCCCAGTAGGCTATTCAGGATTCCTAATTTTGTTTCTTTCGCAAAATGTTTTTCCCTAACGCTTTGAGTCGTCTGTACTTTTCAGATCAAATATACCGGGTTCCGAGACCGACCTCACGAGGAGAGACAGGCCCGGTTCCAGAACGCTTGCAGAGACGGACGCTCAGAGATAGTGAGTTCTATATTTCGCATTATACATTTTATTTTAAATAACAAGACATTATCAGCTATTGTCCATGACCCTGGGATTTCAGACACAAACATCCAACGTGCTTTCTATAATTATAGTCTAGACAGTCAATGTTTTTCTTCCTTTCGAAACCAAAGTTATTGTTCAAATGGTTAGAGAGAAGACTTAATGCATTCTAGGTCACAGTTCATGCTTTAGGCCTACAGGTATGCTTTTCAAGTACCGAGAAAAAAATCTCTGCTGCAGTCCAAAATCTTGTGAAAATGGGCACAGTCCAGGGGCGATTCTAGGATTAGACCTTTAGGGGGCTCAGCCCCCAATTAGAATGTGATTTGTTCTTAATCTGTGCCATGAAATTAACTACCTACTTCTTCTCCTTTGGTTTTACTGGCAGACTACCAACGTTAAAGGTGAATGGTGACAATGGATATTAAACCTGTTTAAAGCCCTTTGATCCTGTAATTGTTTGTCATCTGTCACTAACAGACACGTTTGCGAGCACTAAAACTTATTTAAGATATTTAATCATTTTTAATAATTAATTTGTATTTGTATTTTTTTATTATTATTTTTAGGGGTGCTGAGATTAAATTTAGGGGTACTTGAGCACGCCTAAAAAGAGTCTAAAATCGTCACTGGCACAGTCATAACGGCTTCCCGTGGCTACGGGCATGCTCGTGCTTCCACCTTTTTACTCATTTGAGTTCACCCACATGCCGTCGTACGGATGGATTAATAAGGCCTGGCATAGTATGCATTAAAGCTGTTGGTAGAGACATTGCATCTGACATACGATGTCAGTTGGGAATTTATGTTTTCTTCTCTCTGTTCATATTCAGTGTGTGTGTGTGTGCTGCTTTTATCAATTCATTTAAAAGGAAATATAGTCAACACATATGTTTTTAATAATAAAAAATAATCGAACATTAGTTAAAACATCCAATACAGTATCAGGTCTCTCTGATCTTTATTAAATATATGCTGTGATCAAGTACAGTAGGAGCTTGCTGTCTTTTCTCTCTCTGTCCAGGGTTCCTCAGTTGTATATACATGCAACCAGATTTGCCTGAGTTCCGCTGTTTGTAGCTCAGTTGTTTAAGATGTTAGTCAGGCAGTAAATTCCACAGCATCCCGGCCAGAAGAGTGGATTCAGAAGACCAGGATGGAGAGAGAGACAAAGTCTGATTCAATAAGTAGTTTGATAAATGAAGCCTAATTCATCCTAAATCATCTAGACTGGTTGTCATTAGAGCAGGATCTCCCTCTAACTAGTATTGATTTTTCAGATTTTACCCATTTCTGCAGCCCCCCCCCTCTCTTTTTGTCTCTTTCTCTTCCCCCTTTTCTCTTTCCCTATCTCTCTCTCTCTTTCTCTCTTTTTCCCTCTCTTTATTTCTCTCTGAGTCACTCTGTCTCCCTCCAAAGCAAACTCTCTGTCGCCCTGTAGTCGGCTAGCAGAGAACGTTGGTAAAAGAGAATCAGATGTGTGTAACTCAATACTTCTATATGAGAAAACGATGACAGTGGTGTTTCTCTCCATTTTGGCAGCAGGGCTGTGCTAGACTAGACTAGACTCAACGGAAGGCACTGGGCTAGGCACCTTGAACGTCATGTAGCCTACCAGCAGATTACCTCTGTGTTGTGTACGTAAAACTGTAAGAACTGCCGTATATTTGACGCATAACTGCACACGTTTGTGAGCATCCAACCTAAAAATACGGCCCGGTCTCCACGCTCCTGCCCCTCTGATGGTGGGCAGAGATGATGTGCTGCATAATTGATACCTTCCCCCAGCCCCGGCAGCTCTCTGATGCACTTTGTATTGATTGTCTCTCCTCTAAAAGGCCTTTGTGGCGACGGGCACCAACCTCTCCCTGCAGTTCTTCCCTGCCAGCCTCCACGGAGACCAGCGGCAGGCGCCCACGCGAGAGTACGTCGATTTTGAGAGAGAGACGGGAAAGGTAAGTGGGAGAAACCGCCCAAACCTCGCCATCTCGCCACGTCTCCCACGACTCCCCCTCTCCTCTTCCATCCATCCATCCATCCCCTCCTCACCGTCCCTTCTCTATTTCTCCTTTTTCTCTCTTGGCTCCCAACCATTTTTGGATGGGCAATTCAATCCACACTTACAGACCTCGGCGTACTTCTCTCAGCTCTGCCCCTGACTCCTGACAGTACAGATAGGTACTGCTCCATGGGGCTGCATGTCCCAAACACAGCGACGCACGCCTCTAACTCCCTAGCCTGATCCCCATCACCCTCCCTCCACAGCTCTCCAAGTCTCAGTAGCGTGTCAAGCCAAAATGCTTGCATTTTTTTAAATAAAAAATGACGAAAAGACGAAACCAAAATGTTCTCAACATTGCACTTTCATACCGCGAAACAAATACAGAATGATTTTAAGTAAGACAACGTTTGTGTAAAATCTCATGGGTGCCTAAGAAGTTTGCACAGCGCTGTAGATGGTTGGGAGAGGGAGACACAGGGGCCAAGAGAGAGGGGGGCCGTCTCAGAAGTGAAGTGGAGGGGTTGGGAGCGCGAAAGGAGAGAAAGAGAGAAGCCATAATTATATGTCATTGCTTCACATGCGAGGAGAACCAGGCAGAAGCTCCAGCTGCAGCGCGCCCAGCACCACACCCTCCCCCTGAAGCAGCTCACCAATGTTCCCTCGTGTTTCGTTTGTGAAAACACACACACACACAAACTATGACATGGAGGGTGAGCAGATGGATAACAGGTCCTGTGATCATGTCTGCCTGTAGGCATGTTGTTAGCATGTTTTAGCCATGTTGTGTATTAGTGTGTTTTAGCCATGATGTTTGTATGAACCCGGACCCAGAATCCATGTTAGAACCAGTGCTGACGTGTCCAGACTGTTTTGTTGACCGTTCTGGCATGTTGCTTACTGGACAGAATCGGATGTGACTGTACACATTGATTAACCAACCTAGAAGCCTTCAATAACCTTTACCTATTTTAAAACATGATTAAGGAAAGACCAAATTCGTTCTTATTAACATTTGTTGAATTTAATGAACCTGAATTAATTGGCTATGCAGATCTAGAAGGTGAAAAACAAACATTCTTCCAGGATGCCTTTGTTTTCTTGCAGTAATTAAGGTGCAGTTATTGTGGTTAGGCTGGTGTGTGTGTCCTGGGAGGCTGGTGTGAGCAGTGTGTGTGTGTGTGTCCTGGGAGGCTGGTGTGAGCAGTGTGTGTGTGTGTGTCCTGGGAGGCTGGTGTGAGCAGGGTGATGTGCCAGACCCACAGTCACGGACGCTGGCTTGCTGAAAGGAGCTCATTAAAAATGCATCCTGGGAAATCGATGGACCTCACAGCCCTTGGGCTGACGGACTAATCTCTGCCCGTTAATTATTCAGACGAGGAGGTGTAGGGGGGAGTGGGGTGGACTCTTCACGGAGCAAGTTTGGGCTGTGTTTGCATGAGAGTAGGAGTCCACACTCGGCATGTGTTGTGTGTGTGTGTGTGAGTGTAACTCTATCCATGGCCACATCAAGAGGAGCGGGCCCTGGTCAATGCAGTTTTAATGAGCTCTGCACTGCTGTCACTTCCGTGTCTTACACACACACACACACACGCACACACTTGCACAGACACACACATAAAGACACACACTCACAAAGACACAGATACACATAAAGACACACCCTCACACACCCACGCACACAAAGACACACATACACATGAACACACACTCATTATTCCATTGTCAAAGCATCTTAAAGAGATGAGAGATGGAATAGCAGAGTCTTCCCTGACCTTGACACTCCTTTTCATGCTCTGTCTCTCCCCCCTCCCCTCCCTCCTCCCTCCCTCCCTCCCTCCCTCCCTCCCTCCCTCCCTCCCTCCCTCCCTCCCTCCCTCCCTCCCTCCCTCCCTCCCTCCCTCCCTCCCTCCCTCCCTCCCTCCCTCCCTCCCTCCCTCCCTCCCTCCCTCCCTCCCTCCCTCCCTCCCTCCCTCCCTCCCTCCCTCTCTCCCTCCCTCCCCCCTCCTTCCTTCCCTCCCTCCCTCCTTCCCTCCCTCCCTCCCTCCCTCTCCCCCTCCCTCCCTCCCTCCTCTTTCATGTAAAGAAACAAACACTTTAGATCCAGGTGCTTGTAACAAGCGTTAGTTAATAGGTAATGAGGCCTAAGTATGTTAGTAAGTCTTATTAACATATATTCATGTTAATGTGCATCTTAGAAGGACCGTATTACCTATTAACTAATGCAACTAATGCAAGCACATAGATCAAAAGTGTTATCAAGGAAAACAGTGCCAGACCAGAGCAGGACCAGTTTTAAACTTGGCGCCTGAAGGAAGGGCGGGGGGTTGGAGTACGCCCTCCCTCCTCCCCCTCCTCCTCCTCCCCCTCCCCTCCCCTCCTCCCCTCCCCTCCCTCCTCCTCCCCCTCCTCTCCCTCCTCCTCCCCATCCCCCTCCTCCTGCTCCTCTCCCCCCTCCTCCTCCTCCTCTCCCTCTTCCTCCTCCTAAGTACAGGCTTCCAGTGTCACTACTGGCTAATGGGACCCAGCTGTGGGCAAGGTTAAATTTAGCGGTATATACAAACTAGCACAGTTAACCCTATACAAGCCTAGTCAGTGAGTTCAGCTATTTGAGAAGAGATTGCTCTTTTATCTATTCTTTCTCACCTTGGTTTTCTTCGTCTTGTTAATCTGGAGCTTTGTGTGTGAGTTGTTTTGTGTCAGTTGTGTGTGTTGTTCAGTAGAATGTTGGCAACAAGAGGCCTTGAGTAAGTCTTTGAAAGTGGCACAGAGACAATTTGGAGTCAGAAGACTATATAAATCTTCAGTTTGTCAGTGTGTTCGTGTGTGTTTGCATATAGGAATGTTTGCTTGAGGGCAGAAAGCGCAGCAAATGATTCCATTATAAAGAGACAGCAAACTTAGGCGTCACCACAGGAATTACTCTTTCAGTTTCTGTTCAAGTTTGTCCTCTTGTTGTGTGTGTTTGCCACACTTGCCATACTGTGTGTGTATGTGTGTGTATCTTTCCAGAGCTCATCTCCATATTCATGAGATCGATGTACAGGGTGGTGCATTTGTGAGCAGCAGTATGGCGCCAGACTGACGTTTAGACCTCAGACACAGAGAGAGAGAGAGACACCAGAAAGTAATCAGGCCAGAGAAAACAGAGAGAGAGAGAGAGAGAGAGAGAGAGAGAGAGAGAGAGAGAGAGAGAGAGAGAGAGAGAGAGAGAGAGAGAGAGAGAGATAGAGAGAGAGAGAGGCACAGAAACATTTGCTGGCTGCCTGTCTAGGTGACTGGCTTTAGTACACAGTTATTCTTTATTTAGACAGGGGAGACAGATTAAATACACCATGTGAATTGATGGAGTAGTATAGACATGCAACAATAAACAGTCGTATTGACCCCAACTGTTTTTTGGTTTGTTATCTACACCACTTAACAGGCACAGATAAAGTTACTTTTCCAATGCTGGAGTTACCTGTCTACACCAAATACCAAGCAAGTTAAGTAGTAGAAGCCTATTACACACCAAGTGCCACAAATTCAGGATTTTGAGGAAAGTGGCTTCAAAGTTTTCTAACAAGCTTGGAATCGTTGATAGCTGGAAACAGATCCCTGGAGACAGTTTTTAGAGAATTCTGTTAAATAAGCCTATCGCAAATCAGAAACAAACACGTTGACATTTCAAATGAACACACAAAAAACATCCGAAAAACTGCAGGAATACAACGTGAGGGCACAATAGTTATACAGTAGCTTGTCCTGAAGGTATCCAGGAGGATGATGCCTTCACACCAAAAGATGCTCCTCTAGAACAGTAGCCCTCAAAGTTAACCAGCTAAGAGACCAAGGTCTACACACACACACACAGGTCTGGTTTTGATCATCTGTGTGATGGATGAGGAACAGAGTTTCTAGGACTGGAGCTCTGATGGTATGAAGGATTGGGTGTTTGGTGACGGATAGGGGTGTGTTGGTGGTTTGTTGGTGTTTGAGTGTGTGTGTATGTGTCTTCCTGTGTTCCTGTGTTTGATGACGAGCAAGGCCAGTTAAGTAGCAAGAAGCAGAGTTCCTATACTCCCGCTTCACCCTCAACGGAAGCCCCTTCAAGAGCACATGACTTGTCAGTGACATTGTGAAAGCCATATACTAATAGGTTCCTTCTGTGTGTGTGTGGGTGTGACAGTCCTGGTTTGAAGTGTGTGTGAGCGTTGTTTGTGTCCTTGGTTGGACCATGGTGTACAGTCTGGAAGCATGCTGCTTGGTGGTACGGAGGGATGTTATCAGTGGAATGTTGCTGTGCCTTTGGTCACAGCAATCACTCCTACACGTCTCTCTCTCTCTCTCTCTTTCTATCTCTCTCTCCCTTTCTCTGTCTGTCCAATAGGGCATCATGTAGTGCTTCCAGCTTTCTGGCCCTCTGAGTGGCCTCTCCCCTGGGTAAGATGGAAAAGACATAGGAGGGCCTCCTCTCCTTAACCTGAATCAACAGATGGTTTGTCACACATAACCATCTGGGAAGTCGTCCCTGGAAACAGTTTGAAAAAGGACAGGCACTTTCAAAAAATACTTGGCAGGTGATTGGATGAACCATCTGTCTACCACGGGCTAACTTCAATCATCTGTAGCTGTCAGTAGTTCCTCATAGAATGCTGATTGGTCGGAACCGCTGTGGTTCCGCCAGGGACTGGAGAGGAAAGATAGGGAGTGTGAAATACAGCATGTGGTTGTCACCTGCATTCCTGGTCTCCAGTTCCAGGAAACCTCTTGTCTTCCTGTCAGAACCTCCCCTCTTCCTGTCCACAGACCTGAGCGAGGGCGACCCCTTGGACTGGATGTCAGGCAGGGCTGGGTGCCGAGCTGCTCACCAAACCCCCTCTCCTAACGACTGCATGGTGGTGTGGGGGGGATATCTGTCCCAAGACTGACAATGTGGTGCAGAGATAGAGAATAACATTTCAAGGATTTGCTTTTTCAACGACTACTATGTATGTGCCTGAGAACCTAGTCCCTGAAGATTCCGTTCAGCTCTCTAGAGGCTCTGTATTTAGGCTTTTCTTCCTGGGAAATCCTCCTTCTCGGTGATTTAAAAACAACGACTGTGACGTCAGTGACGCAGTTTGGGGTGACTGCTAACCTGGAGCACACATCCATGTACGTGGAGCGAATCCTCAGCTGAACCCAAGGCCCTGTGGTTAGAGAGGTCAGCGGGGCAGGGAAGCACCATACAAAGACACAGGTGGTAGCTTGATGGAGGCTCCAACCACAGCGGAACGGTTTGGGAGGATAGAGGGTGGGGGGAGGGCAGGGCAGGGAAATTCTGAGCACAGGGGGGGGCTCCAGGTGACAGGAGTCAGCAGTGTCTTTTCGGGAGGGGGGGTCTCAGGGGGGACACCCTGAAGGGGTATCCTGGGGTATCTGCAGAGCTGGGGGTGTAGGAGGGAGGGATGAGCGTTAATACCCACCCTCTCCCTTTGTCTCTGACCGGCGGCAGGTGGTATGGGAGGTGTGTGTGTGTGTGTGTGAGGGTGTGTTTGACAATAGACTAGACATTACCTGGCATCCACCCTCTGAAGCGTGTCCTTCCTCAACCCGCTGCTTTGCCTCTGAAAGAACCTCTGCACCTGTCCACACCTGCTCCGCCCTGTAACATCACACCCACGACAAGAGAGCACTCTGCTGCCTCCATCCAGCCTCCACCCTGCCTCCACCCAGCCTCCACCCTGCCTCCATCCAGCCTCCACCCTGCCTCCATCCTGCCGCCCCGTCAGGGAAAGATGGAGGGATGGGGGGGGGGGGAGAGGGGGACTGTCAGGGAAGAAACAAGATACACAGACAAAACGGGAGATACAGGAAGTGAGAGAGATAAAGATAGAGGAGACGAAGTAGGCATGTCGCGATACAGGAAGAGAGCATGAGAAGTAAGATGAAGGGGAGGAGAGGTCTCCGGGGGAGGAAGTCCCCCACACAGACACATGCATCTGTACCAGTCATGGAGAGGGAGTCCTTCACACTGGAAACCCTGTAGTCGAGCTTCTTTAGGGCACAAACACACACACAGAGGCTGTGAATGTGCACCCTGTGTGTGCCAGGGTGAGGGGCACTGGAGTGGGTGTGCAGGGGAGGGGGGTGGCACCGGGCCAGTTATGGGGGTGGACATGAGTGTGTTGGGCCACTTCCTGTTGGTGGCTGGACTGCCTGAGGGGCTGGGGGAGGCTGAGTCATTGGGGGGGGGAGGGGGGGGGGGGCTGCACAGAAGGGACAGCTGTTAGGTCTGTCTGTCTGTTTGAAGTGTAAACTTCATGCCCAAGGCAAATGACTGGGAGGGAGGGAGGGTAAGAGAGAAAGAGGGAGAGTAAGAGAGAGAGGGAGAGAGAGAAAGGAGGCGAGAGGGAGAGAGACAGGGAGAGAGACTATGACAGTCATGCTAATAAAGCTAAATTGAATTGAAATTGAATTGAGAGAGAGAGAGAGAGAGAGAGAGAGAGAGAGAGGGACAGTAAGAAAGAGAAGGAGAGAGAGAGACAGGGAGAGAGATGGAGAGTAAGAGAGAGAGATGGAGAGTAAGAGAGAGAGAGGGGGAGTAAGAGAGAGAGAGAGAGAGAGAGAGTAAGAGAGAGAGCTCATTCCTAAGAGGTTTCTGACTAACAAACATACTCTGACACACACGCTTACACATCCACATGCAATCTGAAACACAGGCATACACATCCGTACACACTAACTCATACACACACGTACACACTAACTTATACACACACGTACACACTAACTTATACACACACGTACACACTAACTCATACACACACATACACACTAACTCATACACACACATACACACTAATTGGTAATTGCATAATTACTATGCAAAATCAGTGGATGCCTGTCTCCCTTTCTCTAATACACACATTCACACATACACTCACTCACTCACTCACTCACACATACACTCACACACACTCACTCACACACACACACATCCACACGCACACACACACACACACACACACACATCCACACGCACACACACACACACACACACACTCACACACACACTCACACACACACACACTCACTCACACACACACACACACACACTCACTCACTCACATCCACACTAGCTGACATCAACAAGGTCTGTGAATACAATGGTCTTCTTTGTGAGCATTCTAGCACTTTCTGCCCCCTGAGTTTGGACCAACAGCTCGTCTCTCCGCCTCACAAACACGCTCTCACAGACACAAACATATACACACACACTCCTCCTCTTTGAATCTCCTCAAGTGTTTGTGTTTGACTCTGACAGCTCCCAGATCTGCTGTAAAGAGCCTGGCATGCGTCGAAATGAAGAGTCATGTGCCAAAGTGCCCTTACGTGTGTGTGTGTGTGTGTGTGTGTATGTATGTGTATGTGGGTACCTGCCAAGCAAAGTGAGGCTCCAATACCAGTCTCTACTCAACTACTCTGGTCTCTTTCATTATCTTTCCTCTCAGACAGATTGTGTAGCCCTCAAATGCATGGTGGCCATCTTTACTAAAGTTCACAACAGAAATCCTGCCTGTGGTGCTGGCATGTCATTTCCTGTTTGGGTGAGGTGACAGTTGAATGCGAGGCCTATAGACCACTTCAGTCCAGGTCCTTGTACCTGGGACTAAATAGCCACCCTAGCACAAGACTTTGTCGTAAATTGAGTGGAATACTTTGGCTAAAACCCTCCTGTCATGTACTGGTGTGTGTGACTGTGTGTCTGCAGCGTCAGTGAGATGACTTCCACATATGTGAGCCCCCACAGTGTTTCAGAACTCTGCTAGAAGAAGGAAAATATGGAGGGAGCTCAGCAACAGCCTAACCACAGACTTCCTCCGCTGCCTCCACACACACACACACACACTCACACACCCCAGTCACTGACACACACACATACATGTACACACTCGCACACACACTCAACCTAGTGACTGACACACACTCACACACACTCTCACACACCCCAGTGACTGACACACATACACTCACAGACTAGGCGCCCTAGCCTCATTGCATTCTGGGTAATCTTGGGCTTGGCCAACTCATAAATGAAGCCCCTGTGTGAGGCTGTCTAGAAATAGCCTGCTCAGAAACACTGTTGCACGGCCCTGGTCTGGGCCCAGACAGGTACACCAGCTCACCACAATCCACATATTACACAGCAGTGTGTGTGTTCATGTTTTACATACTAATTGAATACTGATCATTTGTTTACTCTGGTATAAATGCTGTGTTACCCGGGCGCCCTGGTATCTCACCGGGCAGAGGGCGTAGTACCATGTGGTCTAAGGTCTTACCGCCGGGGCCTGGTGTGCTGAACTAGCAAGAGGCTGCAGTAAAGTTGAGTTTCTCATCTATATGCTTGTTTGGCTCTGGAACAACCAAAACTGTGAGTTTAGCCCCCTGAGCTAATGAATATTCCTTATGAGAAAGCATTGGAGTCTGGGTAACTGTTATTGATGGCGGGGAGGTCTGTTTCAGCCTGCAGTGTTTAGGTTGGAAATGGCTGGACATGGGAAAACGACATACTTAAAGTAAATGTATTAAAAACACTCCCATTCTGTTGGTTTGAACCTGGCTAGCCAAGCTCTATCAATGATCAGAAGCACTGATGTACTGGTAAGGTTAGTTGCTTGGTAAGGCTAGTAGCTAGTAAGGCTAGTAGCTAGTAAGGCTAATGGTTTGGTTGGAGGAAGGAAGAGAGTCACAGAGGAATTTTCTCTGTGAGTGAACAGAAGCATGTCCTTGTTTAGGTTGGAGAGGATATCGCACAGGCCTCTCTCTCCCTCTCTCGCTCTCTCTCTCTGCCAGCCCCGAACTGTAACAGATGTTTAACCACCACTTCTTTCATATCGAAGTCAGTGTGTGTGTTTAGGCATGCGTAGGACAGACGCTATAAGGCACACCATGGTTTAGCTTTTCACACTAATCAGACGTGGAACCATGGACTCTCTTATTAAATCTCCTCTCCTTTTCTCCTCCTCCTCTTTCTCCTCCTCCTCCTGTACATCACACTTTTTGAAAATGGAAAATCAACCCCCTCACCCACTTTTATTAAGAAATCCTATTTCACAGTTATTAAAAATAGGTGTCCCACCCACATTTGAAAACCAAACTCCGCCTCTGACACACACACACACACACACACCACACACACACACTCTCTCAACTCTGGGCCAAACGCCTTTGTGACTTGTGCCTTTGGTTGTGGACCCTGTGAAGCATTCTGAGCTGTGTGGTGTCCTGCTGCAGGTTTACCTGAAGGCTCCGATGATCCTGAACGGAGTGTGTGTCATCTGGCGGGGCTGGATTGACCTGCAGCGCCTGGACGGGATGGGCTGTCTGGAGTACGACGACGAGAGAGCACAGGTAACGGCCGCACGCGTTCACAAGCACACCTTCAGAGACCTCTGCACAAGGTCCTCTCGTCACTGTACACGAGGTTCTCCATTGACTCGTTTGGGTAAATACTGGTTAAAATATTCTATGTTATATACAGTACGCTGTCAAAGTCTTTTTTTAAGAAAAGCTCAAATGCTTTCAGAAAGAAGGAAATGAAAAGACTAAACTAAATTTTTCTCAACATTGCACTTTTATACTGCCGCACTAATACAGAAGAAATAATATTGATATTTAAGTGAAAGTTCATGTGCAAAACACTTTTGCACAGTACTATACAGCATATATGGTTAAAGAAAAGAAAAACAGACTGACCTGACGTTCTCTCTTGTGTGTTCAGCATGAGGATGCCCTGGCCCAAGCCGCGTTTGAGGAGGCCCGGAGGAGAACCAGAGACTTTGAGGACCGGGACCGCTCTCACCGGGAGGACCTGGAGGTGAGACTCCCTGGCTGGGCTGGAGAGTTGGGTCAGGAAAGGCTAGTGTATCCGGGGCTGAAGCTGTTTTCTGTTTCACGTAAGCTTGGGGTTGGGGCAGGATACAGGGCGGCTGGGGCCCAGGTCCCAGAGCACGAGCTGGGACTGTGTTCTGGGTCTGTGGTAACTTTGGGCTGGGCCTTGGGGGCTAGATAGGTCTATAAGACAAGATAATATAACTGCTGGGGACTGGGGGTCTTGCGTGGTTGTGTGTGAGGTCCTCTGTGCTTTTGTTATCTGGGTTTAGTGCATGAAGAGTCTGTCCATGATTTTGAAAGAATAACCAATATTACTGATTCTCTGATTGACTCTAAGATGAAAACCAAATTGTGTTTTTTTAGGACCCTGTGGCATCAAAAATCTGGGACTGATGACACCCTCTCCAACCAGGGTCTGTCTTCTTCTCTATATCACCCTCTCATGCACTAAACCATGTGTGTGTGAACGGGCATGTGTGTGTGTGTGTGTACGTCTGCATTTGTGTGAATATGTGTTAGTGTTGGTGAATGAAAGTCTACCTGAAGGCATGTGCATGTTTGCTAGTGTATGCATGGTAACAGAAAGAGGAATCAGTATAAGAGAGTTACTGTAACTGTATATGTGGGATGTATTCCATAATAGAGATGTGAGAAAGCCCCCTGGTCTACATGACATACCCCTCTCCTCTTGTCTTCTCTCCTCTACTCCCTTGTCCCCTCCTTCCTGCTCCTCTCCTCCTCTCCTCCCCTCCCCCCTCTCCTCACATCCTCCTCTCCCTTCTCTTCTCTTCTACCCTGGAGCAGCACAGCAAAGACTGCTGGGACAGATCTGCCCATTTTGGTAGCATATGATCCAGAGAGAGGGGGAGAGAGAGAGAGGGAGAGAGGGAGGGAAAGACAATATAGATATTCCCTGCAGCTCTCTAGGGAAGAAAGACCTTCTTTTCGATGTATATCAGTAAGGCAATGCTGTCAAGATGCTTTAGGCACTGCTTTGAATCTTTTCACACTCAGATATATTTGACAAGAGCCAGTGGGATATTTTCCTCAAACAGTGTGTGTGTGTGTGTGTGTGTTTGTGTGTCTGTGTCCATCCGTTTGAACTCACACACACAGGGACTGTGGTGGTAACTTGAAACCCTGTAATTATTCTCATAAGTTGGGACTGCTTTTCCATGGCAGCTAGTCCCATACAGCAGAGAGGGACGATTGCTCAGGAGGAACATCTACAGGCATTTGCTATTTTACAATGCTAGCGCTTTGAGTACAAGAAAGGAGCATTACAAAAAAATGTATTATTATTATTAATACTCCAGACAGTGGACTATAGCTACTCTCACACAAGGTATTTCTGTAGTCACACACACTTATTACTGACACTCAGTATTTCAGTCTAGTTGTAGTGGGGACCATCAGTATAGTCTGTCTGTAGAAGGCAGGATTCCCAAAGGGTCTGCACCCCTGCTATTAAAGTTCAGAATTCACAGCCTCATCCAACCAAGTGGTCATCGCCAGTTCAGTGTGTGGGTGTGTGTGTGTGTGTGTCCTGTTATGTATGCTAGACTGCTCAGAGCAGATGGTGATGGATGATGGATGGAGTAGAGATGGATGGAGAAGAAAATGTTGGTTGTTTTTGTCATTACGCTGCATACAGGACCTATGTCCTGGTAGTGAAATTAGTAATATCTCATTAGTATTGATCTGTACCCCTCCTCCGCCTCCCCCCAAGTCTGACCTGCCTGATGTCTGCTGTATTGACCTGCGGTTTACTGTAGCTAGCAGTCAGAGTAGGCCAAGAAGCAGGCTCTGACAGCAGGATCAATACTAAGGCCTTCCTGTCAGAACCATGACCCATGATCCAACACAGGCCTGGGTGTGGTCCTTGATAGAACACCTCTCTGTCCTGAATCTGGACCAGACCTTGCTTTAACAGTAGTGCTTGGTCATAGCATGTTCCACTCTTTTGTCGTGTGTGTGTGGGTCTTCAGGGTTGTCCCTGCAGCCTTCACTTGTTTCTTACATGCGACAGGGTTACCTCACTCCAACTCAAGGGTACTGAACCACTGTCCCCGGGTGTTTATGGGTGTATGTGTGTGCATGCATGTATGGGTTTGGGATGTCTTAGGTTTGTGCTTGTGTGTGTGTGTTCGTGCTTGTGTGTGTGTGCGTGTATGTTTGTGTGTGTGCTCACATGTGCCTAAGCATGACCTCATGTCTGTTTGAGACTCTTATGGAATGGCTCGTACTAGTGTGTCTTGTGTGAGTTGGCTAGACTACAACAGCATCACAGACCTCGAAGCTGCTATTATGATGAATCACATGGATGACGACTACAGGCCATTTAAGCTGAGCAACTTGTTCTCAGATCCATCTGTCTGTGTCCGTCTGCCTGGCAGTCTGTCTCTCTGTGTGTGTGTGAGAGAGATTTAGATGCAGACACATAAACAGAGGTATCTGTGACAGACAGGCCAGTCATCCAGTATTTATAAAGTGTGTTATGTTGAAGACTTCCCTCCTGTCTAATGGCTGTCTGCCTCTCAACCCAGAATAACTACAGCTGTTTATATCCTGCTGCCCAGGACAGCTCTCTGTCGCTCTCTAGTGGGCAACATCGTTCTTCTGTCCCTGTTGCCTACCAGTGGAAAAAAACATGATAATAATATATAGACTCCACAGAATATAAGCATTTTCAAACATGAATTATATTCATCCTGTTTTCTCTCTTTGCTTCCCCCTTCTGTTCTCCCTCCACCCACCCTCTTCTTTCTCTTTCTCTCTTCTCCCTCATTCAAACCTTCCTCTTCTCTCTCTCCCTTCTCCCCTCCCTCCTCTCTCTCTTCTTCCTCCTCTCTCCCTCCTCCTCTCTCCCTCCCCATCCTCTCCCCCTCCTCTCTCTCTTCTTCCTCCTCTCTCCCTCCTCCTCTCTCCCTCCCCCTCCTCTCCCCCTCCTCTCTCTCTTCTTCCTCCTCTCTCCCTCCTCCTCTCTCCCTCCCCCTCCTCTCCCCCTCCTCTCTCTCTTCTTCCTCCTCTCTCCCTCCTCCTCTCTCCCTCCCCCTCCTCTCCCCCTCCTCTCTGTCTTCTTCCTCCTCTCTCTCTCCCCCTCCTCCATCCCCCTCCTCTCTCCCTCCTCTCTCTTCTTCCTCCTCTCTCCCTCCTCCTCTCTCCCTCCCCCTCCTCTCCCCCTCCTCTCTCTCTTCGTCCTCCTCTCTCCCTCCTCCTCTCTCCCTCCCCATCCTCTCCCCCTCCTCTCTCTCTTCTTCCTCCTCTCTCCCTCCTCCTCTCTCCCTCCCCCTCCTCTCTCTCTTCTTCCTCCTCTCTCCCTCCTCCTCTCTCTCTCCCTCCCCCTCCTCTCCCCCTCCTCTCTCTCTTCTTCCTCCTCTCTCCCTCCTCCTCTCTCCCTCCCCCTCCTCTCCCCCTCCTCTCTTCTTCCTCCTCTCTCCCTCCTCCTCTCTCCCTCCTCCTCTCTCCCTCCCCCTCCTCTCCCCCTCCTCTCTGTCTTCTTCCTCCTCTCTCTCTCTCTCCCCCTCCTCCCTCCCCCTCCTCTCTCCCTCCTCTCTCTTCTTCCTCCTCTCTCCCTCGTCCCCAGCCCAGGAGGCAGCAGGACAGCTCTGGCTCCAACATGGCCAACGCTGATGACCACAAGATGCGCTAAGATCGAGGGGAGGAAGGGGGAGAAGGAGGGGTCAGGGGTCAGGGATATTGGGATGTGTTCAGAAGAGTAAACTGATTAAAGGTTTGTAGATGGTGACTCTCCTGAACACACATGGTAATAGTCCCTGGCCTAACAACCCCGCCCCCACCCCATACTGCTTCCTGGCTGTCACCTGGAGAGACCAAAGTCTACATTACGGGGGTGGGTAGGGGTGGGGGGTAGTTTTGTTGTGTATTTGTTTTGTTTTTTAACCCTTGTGTTATCTTCGGGTCATTCTGACCCATCAGTCAATGTGAACCAACGTCGTATTGCGACAACTTTACCGCATACAAAAACAAAGTGAAGCATTTTCTTTTAACCGTCGGGCTGTCTCAGACCCCCCACATTGCGAAGGTTAAAAGAAAAAGCTTTTTATTTGTTTTTGTATTGGGTAAAATTGGGTAAACAAAACAATGGTTCGTTGTGAACCTTTGGGTCATGTGAACCGAAGGCTGCACAGGGGTTAAGGTGATCAATCCAAATTTGTCTTCCAGGGGGGTTTGCACTATGTGATCAATTCAGTTTAGTGCCCACGTTGTCTGTTTGCATGAACTGAAGCGCCAAGCTAGCTTAACTGTTGCTCCCCTATGCAAGCTGCACCCACAGCTCTCTTCTTCTACAGTGCTTTGAGGTCAGGGATAACTGGGCCATACCATGTCCATGAGCAGAGAGGTGGTCATGAAGAAGGGATCTCGTAATGTAGTGCATTTTTGTATTATCCATAAGTTTAGTCCTTGTAGACATCCGTGTAGTCTTTTTAAATTTTGTACTCTGTGTTTCTAACCTCTCAAACAAGTATCTATTTTTTTCTATTTTTATTTTACTTCAATCCAACCTTATATCAACACTCAACACACCAGAGATGTACGTGTACAATTACTAGCCTTCGAGTTTCGGAAATTGCAACATCAAATGAATCACCCCGTTCATTCTTACCAATGACGCACTGTAAAATGTATTGGCACTATTGTAATTGTATGGATTGTTTGTGTAAAAGTCATTATGTTTACTTTTTTATGACCTGTCTCTACTGGGTGCAGATACAAGTGTACACGGTTATGCTCTTCCTGGAGACAGGAGTCACTTGAGGCAGACAGACACTTTCTTTGTTGGTTTGTCTGCATCCACATATGGTCACTGAGCACCCCACACAACTACAGAAGTAACGGTTTGCTTGTAAAGATTAGTCCTCAGTTGTGTGTCAGCAGAAGAAATCCTAGCTTTAGTCTTGTTAACTCAACCCGTGTTGTAGCTGAATGATCATCAAGTTAATCGGTATTTGATTACTTTGGTCTGGGATCAGTTTAGAAAAGGGGGGCGAGTATCTGTTAGGAATACTAACAGGGGTTGGATGTAGTTACTGCAGGAGTTGGGCATAGTTACTGCAGTCCATTTACAACATCAGCCCCGTTCGGACTGTAGTTGGAGGTGGAGATAGTGGAGAAGGTGGAGGAGGTAACTATAATAGTTATGGAGTGGTAGCAGAAGCCAGCAGGTGGTTGGGTGTTGAGTAGGTCAGAGATGGAGATGTAGAGGAGGGGGTTTGAAGCAGCAGGTGATTTCAGAGAGGAACAGGGTGGAGATGGGGAAGGGAGGGATGAGGCAGGGCAAGTAGATTCTGGAAAGGTGGTGAATCATTGTGAGGGAGACCGAGAGGTTAAGTTATTGATCTCAAACAGCATGTGGTATCAGACATTTGCGAGTGAGTTGCATACAAGTTAGACACATATCATCGGTAAGGTCACCCTGACCAGAACCAAATTAGCAACAGTCCTTTTGTGTGTTCTCATTCCTTGTGCCCTGTAGTTTCAAGAGCTGAGCTGTGTGCTCTCTGGTACTCTAGCTTTGTTCATATTTATTGGCCTCCATATTTAAGTGGTACCATTAACTTCCTTCTGTATACTACTTTATCCATGTAGCCAATCTAGGGGCCTATACTATCCCTGTACTTCCTGTTTCCTTACTGTAGCTAGTGCCCATTGCCTTCCCTTCTCTTAATGCTGGCATTAAGGCGAGTTACACACCCAATACATGTTTGCTACACATTTCATTTTTTTAATTAAATGGTTTATTTTCTTATTTGTTTTAAGTTATTGATACAGGTTGACACTTTCTGTAGTTTTCATGTGACTATGAAGAATTATGTGTTTCTGTTTGACCGCCTGCCTCAGAGATTTTCCAGGATATCTTGAGTTTTTCTTTTTCTCTGTTTTACGTTTTTGCTTGTATTTCAAAATGGGGGATTACAATCTGAAATGTTATATTTTACATTTTGCAGCATAAACTTGTAAAAATCCTTGTACTTGGCTGTGTCATCATTGTGTGTCATGTTCAACGTAAACATAGTTGATATTAGGTCTCACCACCCTAGATCGTTTAGAACACATTTCATACTAAACGCTTTGCACTCGAGCAGATAGTCTAAAACCAATACAAAATTGACCACAATTCAACATCGGAAAGCGATTTTTTTTTTTGCAGATGTCTATTTGCTCACCCACTGGTATGCGAGACCTTGTACAGCTAACCTTTTTCACTTTCCCTTTCCAGCTTAAAAACTATTGCAACACAATGACTATGGCCTTTCATTTCGCAACCACTTGACAAACAACTTATAATATACAGAATAGCACTATAAAAATAGATTGGACTACATTGTTGAAGAGAGAGGAACGCCTACCACGCAGTAAGGAACGCCTATCCTAACAGAAAGCCTATCCTGACGGAACGCCTATCCTGTTGGAACGCCTATCCTGACGGAACACCTCCGCTTCGGTCCACACAGTCCAGTCTGCGCCGCACAGGAAGTACAATTATCAGCTGATGCTGGTTGTTTTGATGGAAGTTGCCGTTGTTTGCTGAGTGTCCAAGCTAGTCCTTTATCTTCAAATGATACTGAAGACACGTAAAACTAAGAGGAATTCAGTCGACATTGTCTTAATAGTGAGGCTATAAATATTCGCTAACTGTTACATTATATTATATCTTTGCTAGCAAGGTAGCTTGAAAGCTCGGGAAGAAAGAAAAACACCAACGTCAACGACACAGACCTAGCCTGCCAACGTAGCGTAGCTAGTAACTGGCGTTAACTAACAGGCCTTGGAAGTACTTTGTTTATCATGCAGTGACGATTTACCAAGTATAGGATTATTCTTCATTTTGAAGAGATGTTTAATTCATTCAAATTGTGCTTGAATGTTCATGTCACTATCTGCTAACGTTACTGGAAAGGCTTCCATACAGACGGTATTCATAGCTAGCTACAGGTCGCAGACAATACGTGTTGTCAGAAGAGAAGGTTTGTGTTTGTTATCGACCTAAAAAAGTAGGTGAGGTGGCTAACATAGATATTAGACTGTTATTTGCTTGTCAGTCTTAGTGGCTTATCAGAGCAGTTGCAGGTTGTTGAAGCCGGAGTTTGGTGATGTCAAGTTGTGGGATTTTTTTAAATATAGTTAAGAAGCCAGCAACAAATGTGTCCAGCCATTGTATTTGTTCATTTGACTTTGATGTGTAATACCCTGTAGCAAACTCTGTCACGTTGAACGGGACATATAGCTAGCTAGTCCCTTTGTGTTTTATTGTTCGTTACGCAATCCTTTTATTAGCGACCAGCTTAGCTTGCTAGCAAAGTTGGCTATGTCAGTAAATATCACTTGTCCATCAGCATGGTGACATTAACTGTAATGAGTTAATTAAGCTTTTGTGTGGAAATCACGTTTACACTGGTTGTGCAGTTCAGGGCGTTTGGTGAATCTGTGGTGTTTTATGTCCGTAAACTAGTATTCTGTACTGTGACATCAACTTGATGTTGTTTAGAGGCCGTGTAGTTGGTACTGAGATATAAGTGGAGACTGTAGTCAGGATAGAAGAGAGAAAGAGAGAGGTGCAGCCGTGGCCCAGACAGAGACGCGCGGTGTCCGTCACTCTCCTTCCTCGCCAATGCTGGATCTGGAAGTGGTTCCTGAGAGATCTCTTGGAAATGAACAATGGGAATTCGCATTAGGTGAGTGAGTCAGCCTAGCTGGCCTGCCTACGACGAGCCTTGGCTGTTAGACATCTTAATGTTCTGTGACAACATTTAGGAATGTCAGTGTCCTCTTTTAATCTGATGCTATGAGGCAGGTGCTATGTGTGATGTGTAAGATATACACCTACCGGCTCAAACGGGTCCTTGAAGAGCTTAAAGAACATTGCCTATTATCCAGTAACCCACCATTATGTGTGTGAGGGGGAGCCTGAGTTGACTGTAATAGCCTTTGTGTGGGTCTTGTCCCAGGGATGCCATTGGCCCAAGCCATCTCCATTCTTCAGAAGCACTGCCGCATCATCAAGAACGTTCAGGTGCTCTACAGTGAACAGGTAAGACACACACTTGAGTTACGCACAAGCAAAGCCAGAAAGAAATGTTGAGGCAGGAAGACAAACGTGCTTTTAAAGGTAGACCCCGAAGAGGAGGGGCATGAGAGGAGGGGGGGGGTTGCTTTTTGTCATTAGTAATCGTCCCCTCTCTGTCTGTCCTTCCCTGTTTGCTCGCCTGTGTGTTTGTGGCTCTTGCAGACACCACTCTGTCATGACCTCATCCTCAACCTCACTCAGGATGGAATCAAACTGCTGTTCGACGCCTGCAACCAGAGGCTGAAGGTATGCAAAGGAGAGATCTGGTTGTTGGGGTGGGCGGGCAGGTGGGGGGGGGGGGGGGGGGGTAAATAGCTAGAAAGCTCTAACCTTGTGTCCCTGTGTTGTGTCTGCCTAGGTGATTGAAGTTTACGACCTCAGCAAGGTGAAATTGAAATACTGGTGAGTGGGATTCTGATCTGTGTCGCACACACAGTGACACGTCCTGCTACCTCCTGTCTCATTTGACTGGCTGTGCTTCTCTTTGCTTGCAGTGGAGTCCACTTCAACTCTCAGGCCATAGCCCCCACCATAGAGCAGATAGACCAGTCATTTGGAGCCACACACCCTGGAGGTAAGTTGCCTCCACCTCTCTCCGCCACCAGTACCTACCTTTTCTGACAGGGTGTGTAAGTGAGAGAGTGTGCTTTTTCATGAGTTCTTGCTGTATGTGTGTGTCTGTGTTTTTCTGACTGCGTGTGTGTGTGTGTTTGCGTGTCCTCTTGCAGTGTACAATGCCGCAGAGCAGCTCTTTCACTTGAACTTCAGAGGATTGTCCTTTTCCTTCCAACTGGACTCGTGGAACGAAGCTCCTAAATATGAGGTGAGACCTGCGGATTTTATGGACATCTTTTTACTGCAAATGTAGAATGTCTAATATGAATACACTGTTTCAATGGTTGTGTCTGAGGATGAAATGACTCAATTAGCTCTTCTGATGTCATGATTTGTGATGCTGCTAACCCGATCTCTGCGTGTGTGTGTGTGTGCGCCCTGTCACTGAGGAACCACGTGCACACACACAACCCACCTACCCCAAGTTGTTTTGCTTTGGCAGCCTAACTTTGCCCTCGGCTTGGCCTCCCTGCAGATACCCCATGGTGCCACCGTCAAGAGAATGCACATCTACACTGGCAACAACCTGCAAGACACCAGGCAAGAACACACGCACACACATGTACACTTGCAACAACCTGCATGACACCACGGAAGATCACACACACACACACACACTCTTAATCCGACCCTAACTCTTGTTTTCAGGGCTCCAGTGATGCCTCTGGCTTGTTTCTTTGGAAACGTGTACGCAGAGTGTGTGGATGTGCTGAGAGATGGGGCGGGGCCTCTGGGTCTGAGACTCCGCCTCCTCACCGCAGGTAGTTTATCACCCAGCCAATCAGAGACATGGGGAAAATGGTATACACTTTTTTGTGTTTCTTGTGGAGCTGAAGTGTGTGTGTGTGTCCGCGAGCAGGCTGTGGCCCTGGGGTGATGGCAGATGCCAAAGTGCGGGCCATGGAGAGGAGCATCTACTTTGGAGATTCATGCCAGGATGTCCTCAGCGCCCTGGGCTCTCCTCACAAAGTCTTCTACAAGTCTGAAGACAAGGTCTGGATCTCATCCTCTCTTCTCTGGGGACCCCTCTCCTCTCACTCTCCCCTCTCTGCACTCTTCAGTCCTGCAGTCTTTCAGTAGGGATGGATGTCTCTAACCCTGGCCTCTTTCTTTCTGTCGTAGATGAAGATTCACTCCCCCTCCCCCCACAAGCAGGTTCCGTCCAAATGCAACGACTATTTCTTCAACTACTTTACCCTGGGAGTGGTACGTACCACATGATGACTGCTGAGAAGTGATACCAGTACCAATGTGCAGTATGTTCCTGGAGCTCTGCTAAGTGTTTTGTGTCTTTGGCCTCCCCAGGATATCCTGTTCGACTCCACCACTCAGCTGGTGAAGAAATTTGTCCTCCACACCAACTTTCCCGGTCACTACAACTTCAACATGTAGGTCTCTCTGTCTCTCCCTCTCTCCTTCCCCCCGTCTCTCCCTCTCTTCCTCCCCCCCACTCTCTCTCTATCTCTCTCGCTCCTTCTCTATCCCACTCTTTCTCTCCATCTGTCCTTCTCTTTTAGATGTGTCATGTCTTCCTGTATCTCGTCTTCCCTCAGATATCATCGATGTGACTTCAAAATTCCACTGGTCATCAAAAAAGGTGAGTGTCTCTCTCTCTGCCTGAGGTCTCCCATCTCTGTCTGTGTGTAGTGTCGACTGTACCCTCAATCTCCCTCCCTTCTGCTCATGTTGTTCTAGAAGGAGCTGATTCTCACGGGGAGGACTGCATCCTCACTACTTACAGCAAGGTGACACACACACACACTGCTGCTAGTTGGGTAGAATGTGGCAGCACATCATATTGTTGTAATGCAACACAATAAAGCATTGGTCTGCCCTTGTCCTCAGTGGGATCAGATTCAGGAGCTGCTAGGACACCCAGTGGAGAAACCTGTCGTCCTCCACCGGTAAACCGTCCAGTCACACAGTACTACACACTGTGGTGTTATTCTATGTGCTAACACGCTAGCCGTCCTGACCACAGTACTACACACTGTGGTGTTATTCTGTGTGCTAACATGCTAGCCGTCCTGACCACAGTACTACACACTGTGGTGTTATTCTATGTGCTAACACGCTAGCCGTCCTGACCACAGTACTACACACTGTGGTGTTATTCTGTGTGCTAACACGCTAGCCGTCCTGACCACAGTACTACACACTGTGGTGTTATTCTATGTGCTAACACGCTAGCCGTCCTGACCACAGTACTACACACTGTGGTGTTATTCTATGTGCTAACACGCTAGCCGTCCTGACCACAGTACTACACACTGTGGTGTTATTCTGTGTGCTAACACGCTAGCCGTCCTGACCACAGTACTACACACTGGTGTTATTCTGTGTGCTAACACGCTAGCCGTCCTGACCACAGTACTATACACTGTGATGTTCCTCTACGTGCTAACATGCCAACAGCTACATGAACCTTGCAAGTCTATGATGTGTGGATGTTTCTGAAATGGTGTAACAGTGCGTGTGTTTCTGAAGCTGTGTGATGGTGTGGGTGTTTCTGACGCTGTGGGATGGTGTGGGTGTTTCTGAAGCTGTGTGATGGTGTGGGTGTTTCTGAAGCTGTGTGATGGTGTGGGTGTTTCTGACGCTGTGGGATGGTGTGGGTGTTTCTGAAGCTGTGGGATGGTGTGGGTGTTTCTGAAGCTGTGTGATGGTGTGGGTGTTTCTGAAGCTCTGTGATGGTGTGGGTGTTTCTGAAGCTGTGTGATGGTGTGGGTGTTTCTGACGCTGTGGGATGGTGTGGGTGTTTCTGAATCTGTGTGATGGTGTGGGTGTTTCTGAAGCTGTGTGATGGTGTGGGTGTTTCTGACGCTGTGGGATGGTGTGGGTGTTTCTGAAGCTGTGGGATGTTGTGGGTGTTTCTGAAGCTGTGTGATGGTGTGGGTGTTTCTGACGCTGTGGGATGGTGTGGGTGTTTCTGAAGCTGTGTGATGGTGTGGGTGTTTCTGAAGCTGTGTGATGGTGTGGGTGTTTCTGACGCTGTGGGATGGTGTGGGTGTTTCTGAAGCTGTGGGATGGTGTGGGTGTTTCTGAAGCTGTGTGATGGTGTGGGTGTTTCTGAAGCTCTGTGATGGTGTGGGTGTTTCTGAAGCTGTGTGATGGTGTGGGTGTTTCTGACGCTGTGGGATGGTGTGGGTGTTTCTGAATCTGTGTGATGGTGTGGGTGTTTCTGAAGCTGTGTGATGGTGTGGGTGTTTCTGACGCTGTGGGATGGTGTGGGTGTTTCTGAAGCTGTGGGATGTTGTGGGTGTTTCTGAAGCTGTGTGATGGTGTGGGTGTTTCTGAAGCTGTGTGATGGTGTGGGTGTTTCTGAAGCTGTGTGATGGTGTGGGTGTTTCTGAAGCTGTGTGATGGTGTGGGTGTTTCTGAAGCTGTGTGATGGTGTGGGTGTTTCTCTCTGGCAGGTCCTCGTCAGCCAACAACACAAACCCGTTCGGCTCCACCTTCTGCTTCGGCCTGCAGAGGATGATCTTTGAGGTGAGACCACTAGCAGGACAGCCTCCTAGCCTACAATCACAATCACCTCTAGGCTCAGTGTGTCCAGACCATGCTGTTGGTTCAAGGTGTCTGGACTGGCCTGTCCTAGCCTAGCCAACATGATGCACCTGCTGGTTCAGAATGTCCTGACCATGCCGTACTAGCCTACATGCTATGTGACGAAATCATGCGCTGTTAGCTTATCCTAGTTCTGTTTCCACAGGCCTACATGGGAGCCGTTTTAGGGGCATGTCCCGTGTGAGGGGCGTGTGAGGGGCATGTCCCGTGTGAGGGGCATGTCCCGTGTGAGGGGCATGTGGGGGCATGTCCCATGTGAGGGGCATGTCCCGTGTGAGGGGCATGTCCCGTGTGAGGGGCGTGTCCCGTGTGAGGGGCATGTCCCGTGTGAGGGGCGTGTCCCGTGTGAGGGGCATGTCCCGTGTGAGGGGCGTGTCCCGTGTGAGGGGCATGTCCCGTGTGAGGGGCGTGTCTTGCTGGCTGATACTGACATGCTCCCCTGTGTTGTTGCTGTTTCAGGTGATGCAGAACAACCACATAGCGTCAGTGACGCTGTATGGAGCCCCTCGAACTAGCAGCCTGCCACGAGCCGACACTAGTGTCCACTGATAACCACCACTGCCAACCCAGCTGGACCCAAACAGCATCACATAAACCAGAACCACATCCACCTGACCCAACTGGACCCAAACAGCACCACATCAACCACATCCAACTGGACCCAAACAGCACCACATCAACCACAACCACATCAACCTGACCCAACTGGACCCAAACAGCACCACATCAACCAGAACCACATCAACCTGACCCAACTGGACCTAAACAGCACCACATATACCTGACCCAACTGGACCCAAACAGCAGCACATCAACCAGAACCACATCAACCTGACCCAACTGGACCCAAACAGCACCACATCAACCCAACTGGAGCCTCCAGGACTCAGGCCTCCAGAACCCCCACCTGACCCCCACTCCTCCAGCCCAGATCATCTCCATCAGCAGAACTTGTTAGTTCACGTGTTGGCAGTGTTTCATCCATGAACATTTGTATGCTTAGTGCACGCATGCACGCACACACGCGCGCACGCACACACACAAACCTACATTTGCTTACACTCATGAGAACCTGCATGCATGCTGCTGCTTTTAAACTGACTTTAACTTCACATTTTACAGACTTTTATTGCATAAAAGACACACACTCACACACTCTCATACTGGTACATTAATCCTGAGATTCCAAGCCTTTCACCACTATGTTCATGTTACACACACACACACACACACACACACACATCATGGAGACGAGCTTATCCATCTTCTGTACTAACACACAACACAATAGACCTGTCTACAAACACTCAGCCACGCATGTTGCCTGGCCCGCAGGATTGCATGACCACATGTTCTTTTCCTAGCGTGTTGAAGCACAAACTGGCTTGTGCGTGGGATCTGTATGTATTGCATGCTGCGAGAGCTGGGTTTTGGCATATTCACCATGAACACACACACTCAAAACACGTCCAGGTTCATACACCTATGCCATGACCAAGTCCACAGCACAAGCCAGCTCCTGGCATACATGAGCTATGCCTTTTTTTTTTTTTTTTCAGGCAAGATAGAAACATTGGTTTAACCATTTGCACTAAAACTACTTGACCATTGTCTCCCTTCCTCTGAGGTTGTGTTCAGGCTCTGATATGACAGAGGATTGAAGGGAGAGCCGACAGCACTGTGTGTGTGTGGTGTGAGTGCGTGTGTGTGTGTGTGTGTGTGTAAGTCCACGTCTTCCATCTTCTCTCGTCCCTTGTACAGCCATGTTTCCACCACCCCTTTCTCATCCCGTATCTCCATCTGGCTCTCTGTCTATCTGTCTCTGGATATCTGTCTGTATACCGGCTGGCGTCCATCAGCGACAATCTGGTACTGTCGCTCAAGCCATCGCCGTTCTCATGCTTCATCCTTTCGGTTTCGTTGCATTGCCAAACATTTAGCCAAAGACGTTTATTCCCACTGGTGGTTCCCCTCCTCCAGACTGCTTTTAGTTTGTCGCCTCAGCTTGACTTCCCGTCCACGGGGAAGGTTAAAGACATTCCCTGCCTATCCGAAAGATCTTCACCTGTACTAGGTCACCTTTTCTAGATGTGATTCCCTGCTCTGCGTTTTTGCCGAAGACCTCCTCTGGGTATGTTTGTTTTGTAGATCTGTGTGGGGCACCTTGCATCAGGTGACAGGAAGCAGTGGCAGCTGCAGCTCTTCTAGCTCACTGTCTGATGATGATGATGTATAGATGTGTAAATAGTCAGTGTGCTGGTCTCCCTCGTCTTGTCTGGTAAAGCTGAGGGTACTATGTGGGTCCGGCCCAGGAGACACCTGGTCAGGCTACTCACCCGTGTGACCAGAGACTGCTTCTGGGGGACAGAACAGTTCGGACTGGCCTCCCTCTCCCTCCCTGCTCTCTAGTGAGAGTGACCACTATGACGGACAGGCGGGCCGGCCGGGGGACAGCGGAGACGTCAACTCAGAGGGACTTTGTTGTGTTCTGTTCTATTCTCACTTGGGTTGCTATGACAAGCCTGTATATTGTTGATATTGATGTTATTGTCCCTTGCTTTGTGCAAGTTGTATACCTTGAAAAAGAAACAAGAAAAAAAGAAAAAAAAAGCTGTTTTAACATTGTGCCTCATCTCCAACCGACCTTGTCTTCACCTCTCTGTCCCTCCTTCTCTCTCTCTGTCCCTCCTTCTCTCTCTCTGTCCCTCCTTCTCTCTCTCTGTCCCTCCTCTCTTTCTCTGTCCCTCCTCTCTCACTCTCTGTCCCTCCTCTCTCTCTCTCTGTCCCTCGTCTCTCTCTGTCCCTCTCTCTCCCTTCTCTCTCCGTCCCTCTCTCGCGCGCTCGAAACGATTCCTACTAAACTGCATCGCGTGCGTATGACAGCACGTCAACATGACCCGTCTCCCGTGCTCGTCCTGCTGTGGCTCCAGGCGACAGGGCGGGCTGTTCTAGTGGTGTCTAACTCAGCCATGAAGGGACCAGGCTCAAATGACAACACACCTGTCTACTGCAATTAGTGTTTCGTTTCATGTCCTTATGGTCAATACATGTCCACTACAGTGGGACCATAGGTCATTTTTAGGGCTACACATTTTCGGGGGAACATTTGCCTGCCTTTCATGGCCTGGGTTAGACACAGGGGCTATGTCAAAGTTGCAATTACAATATGAGTTTAGTCTTGTTCTGGTGTAGCATTTGCCGACTTGCTCTGGGTGGATGTGAGCTCTGGAGCACGTTGCAGCAGCATAGGCAGTGTTACGGGGAGGTCACTGCTGAGAGCGGATGACAGCTTGCTGGGCTGTTGGCCTGTTAGCCCAAACTCAGGTGGACATATCAGATCCTTTTTGTTTTTAATTGCCTGGAGCAGCTGACTGCTTTGCTCGCGTCTAATAGGCTGATTGATATCCTCTCCTATTTTGGCATTGGAATGATTGAGTGAATGATGTCCAATCAGATTGTAAAAAGCAAATGGACAAATTCAATGTAATGTTCATATTCATGCTATGTATTGTCTACCTTTATATTGTATGTTTACCTCGGCCCTGCCCCTTAAAGCTTTTGCGTGGATCCAGTTCTATCCCACCCATTTCTGGAAATGGGAGATTTCTCCTTGATTAAACATGTGAATTACATCCAGTGGAATTTGTTTGATATTTTTGGTTACTTGTATACATTTAAACATGTAGACCTAGCATTTACAAGCATGTATTACAAACAGCAATAACCTTGGTGATGGAGAGTGGGAGGGGCTGGCTGCATCATGCTACCGGGAAGCTGTGATTGGCTGGTGAGAATTTACCCAAACTCAACTACTTGGTCATTGACGAGTTAAAGATCTCCTGCTGTGTAAATTACAACAATACAGAATTGAACCTGGATGCGATAATAAAACATCACAAGTCACATGACAACCACAACGTGTTTGTTTTGATTTCTTTATGAAGACAACACATGCACACCTTGATTTCTCATCGGACCTGTTCCCCCATGGAGGTTAAAATGATTTAATACACACTGATCTCTTTATAATTCTACATACAGCATTCTGACTAGTACAGCTAGAGGTTTGGCAGATCCGACTGCACACAGAAACAGCATTGTTGATGAGGCAAACAAGATCTAGACTCAGACCTCAAGACCAACCTCACAGCTTAGGGATATCTTCTTGAACTCCGTGGCGATAACGGATAACCGTGTCAAAGAACAGTCCATTGATTTGTCCAAGTGACTGTAGAGATCAAATGAAAGCACAACACCATACATGGCCAGGTTTCTAAGGTCTGGTTCGTTACTAGGGTGGTTGATTGTCGTTTCGGTTGATGAGAAAGTGAAGTAGAATCGCATCAACATTCATGAGTATTCAGGCAAGGCTTCAGAACAGGATCTACTAAGGAGTTCCATCGAAGGCATGTTGCTTCATGCGTGTGACAGTCTCAAAGCTGCATACCCATGGATATGTTCCATTCCATGTACAGTACAGAAATGGAATTGGCTCTTAGTTTCTTCCGGTCTTGACAATTGTGTTTGCACGCACATTCTAATACAGTCCAGCATCAACTTTTGATGTCACATTCTTGAAGGGCATATACAAAACACTTAACAATAAACTCACGACAAAGTCATTTAGGCAATTTCTGTCCATAAACCTACAGCTCTCCTACAGGAGTTCATCATGCCGATTCTTCCAACTGTTTTAAAACCCACTTTACGGTTCTTGAAATATTTATGTTGTTAGCATTGTTAACACTGCTCGTGGATTAGATGCGGAGCTAGGAGAGTCACAACATTTATATAAAAACAAGTCCAATTCAATGTGTACTTTGATGTTATAAAAAAATGTCACATGGGAAAATGTTAGGAAACATCTTCCTGCCCCCAAGTTACAACTACAGACAATAAGATTACAAAAAGACATTATGATTTGCTGTCATGAGACAAAACACAGTTTTGAGATAATAGGAAAAGCAAGGAAAATGTTGGAGTGTACCTCCTTTAACAAACTTAGCATTACAGTTAATTTAACAAGGCAAGAAAGTAGAAAGTTTGAGGTCACTTCTGACATTCTAGAATGGAAATGTTTGTGTATGGGTATAGTATATGCAACCAGTAAAGCAATAAACATTTGCATGAGAATGTACCACAGCTATGAAGTTTCAAGCATGACTAAGCCCTTCCATGCTGTACCTGGTTTACGGTACCAAATATTCCACCTCAACGTTACCTTTCAGTACTCCCGTCTCAAGCCATTTGAAATCCCAAAAGTCTTTTACAGCATTGAATCCCTTGCAGTATTGGGTACCTTCACACCATCATTTTCCTCTCCCTCGCTGGACCTCGCCCCCCCCTTGCTCCCTGGGCCTCGCCCCCCTTCCTCCCTGCCTGTCACCTCCCGGGCCAGCCTCCCCCAGCGGGGCCTCAATGCTTTACAAACACCTTGTAGTTGTCCCCTCGTACTCCATAATCCTGCTCCTCCGGCGTCCGGGAGCCCCCAGCCGTGGGTGAACCCTTCCTCCTCCACTGGAAGGGCCAGGGTGTAGGGGCCAGGCGCGAGTGGCAAGTGAGTTTCGGGTCGTGGAGGAGGCTCCACATCAGCCAGATCTGCGGCACCGTCAGGCTGTGCACCACCATCAGCTCCCGGTAGAAGCAGGGGTCGAACACCTGCAGGTGGGGCGCGGCGGAGGGCCGCACAATCCCGAAGGTCCGGAAGCCCTCGTGGCGCGTGGGCTTGAGGCCGATCCTCTGCAGGCACATGCCCAGGAACACGTCGTCGATGGGGAACAGCTCCACTTGCTGGCAGGCGGAGGAGAGGCGGCAGGCCGTGAAGCCAGACATGACAAAGCCCCCGCCCCCAGCGTAGGACGGGTACATCGATCCTCCGTACATGAACTCCGGCACAAAGTACTTGCTGCTTCGCCGGCGTATCGGCCGGGCGTTGAATATGATGTCGCCGACAAACAGGTCGGTGTCCGACCTCTGACCTTTCAGCATCTCCAGGATGTTCTCCACGTTGACGTACACGTCCGCGTCACCTTTGAAGATGAAGCGCACGCCGGGACAGGAAGTGTTGACCCACTGCAGGAAGTGGGTCTCCTTGAGGGTGAGGTTGAAGAAGGTGTCCTGGAAGTCCCACAGCAGGATGTCTCTGAAGGTTTGGCTCTCGTAGGCCAGCAGCCGGTCCCAGAGAGGCAGGGCACTCTGGTTGCTGGGGACGCCCAGGAGGAACACAGTCCGGACGGTCACCCCGTCCCCCAGAACCCCCTCCTGACCCCACGTACGACGCACCACCTGCCGCTTGTCGAAGTCGACTGCCACGGACTTGACGGCAATGAGCAGGTCGGGGGCGCTGCTTCCCTGGACGGAGCACTTCTCCGGCTGGTCGACTAGGAGCTGGAAGTTCCTGTGGTCTTTCTCTCTCAGGTAGGCCTGGAAGTCAAAGGGAGGCCTGGTGGGCAAAGCAGCAGCCGGAGGCTTGGTTGGCGCCCCCTTTTTGCCCTTCGACTTCCCCTGAGACTTAGCCTTGGACTGGGCTTTGGGTTTGGCCTGTTTGGGCTTGGACACGGCCTGGGGCTTGTTTCTGGACTGGGCGTCAGGCTGGCAGCGCGGGAGGGCTGAGGGTTTGGAGGGGGGCAGTCTGCCCCCCTGAGGGTCCGACGGTGCTCCCAGCAGGGCTCTGGAGCTGGGGGAGGACAGCTGGAGGCTCCACTCCCAGGAGGGGCTGAGGCCCTGGTGGGCATAGAGCAGCACACAAAGCACCACCAGCAGCAGCAGGGTGCATAGCACATCCCCCTTGACGTGGACCCTCCTCATCATGACCTGGTTACGGAACAGTCTCCTTCTGAACTGCAGGTGGACTTCCTGTCTGTCTGCCTATCTATAGGTCTGTCTGAGGGTTTCCTCCCATCCGCCCATCCTTATGGGGCTCTTCACTCCTGGAACAGAAGAACATGAATTAGCGTGGGGAAGATAGCTGATTAGGCGTGTACAAAAAGTATACACACTTTTTTTTCGTGACATACCTTCTGTTTATAATAGTTCATCATTACAGAAACTTAACTGTTTTATTGTTAAATTAAAAGGCAGACGATCCAACTGTTTCATAGAAGAAAATGTACACGAGACAGTTATTTTCCTAGACACACCCCCTCGCATTAATAGAAACGTTTTCTAAAATTCTCTTGCGTCTAAAAGTGTATTCCCCTTTGATATGTCGATGCAAACTGTTCCATTCGACCCTGCAAATTTCCCCTAATGATTCCATTTGTATATGAACTGTAAAAAGGGGGCGTGTCGGCATTATGTAAGGTACATTCGATTACTTGCTGCTCCCCTAGTCTAGCCTACAGTATGGGACATAGTGTTCTAGTCAAACAGATCATACGCGTGTTGTTGATTACCTTCCTCCATTAATCGATCCATCCATGGATGACAAGCACCCTATTTCTTCATGCAAACTAAAGAATGCGTAGCTCCCCAAACAGTCACAGCAGCTTAGAACACAACTTTGAATACACTACGAATCCTTTTTTTTCCTTCTTCTTTTTACTGCATGCGTAATCCATGAGTAATTGGCACTAAGCAGTCTTTTAAGTATATTCTTGACCTGACGACAGGCCACGGAATTACATTTTGTGCAGCCGTTTAAATCGTTGACAATGTTAAAAAAGTTTCTGAATTAGTGCCACTTACCAAGAGCGAGAAACGTTGTCAAAGGAGACACTCATGGATGCTGCCAATCCCGCACATCTGGTTTCTTTACCAACACTGCACAGTCAGCTCTGGCTTCCAAGCACAAACAAAACTGAGATAAGCTTATGTAGTTATTGAATAAGTACCCTGGACGTCCTTATGTTTCCAATGTCTGCACGAAACTAGTCACTTACGAGTTATTGAGAGTTTGAAAGAAACGTGCATGATTGGCAAAGCGCACCACTTACAGAGCGACTTTCCTTCTGCCCACGTGACGCAATGGGAGTCTGCAGGAGGAGAGCCGCGAGCCAGATGCCAGCGCAGCAACTGGAGACGCAGAGGGAATCTAAAGAGGGGGAGGAGATGGAGGCAAGAACAGAAGGATAAGATGGGAGAAAACTGAAAAAAAAAACGAGAAGAATAGTCCAGAATCTGGACAGACTTATATAAGTCCTTTGATGGAAGAGACATGTTACAGATCAGCCCTATAGCCCCCAGCCCTACAGTACATGGCAGCAATTATAGCTCTGGTCTCACTTAAAACGATTTGTACCAGGAAAAGGGGCATTTAACATAAGCTGGATAAGGTATGTATATGTACATGATGAAAGAAACAAACCAGTAAAACACACAATTGAATTTATTTTTGAAAATTTCATTATTCTCGGCACACACACAAATTCACTATGTACAATCTACAAAGGTAAACAAATCTCACACTTTGCTGGTCCCTGTTAACATTCATATAGTGCAGTTACCTTTGGCTACACACACACGCGCACACGCACACACACACACGTACGGCTACCCCAGCTGGAGTGTCTGTGACGGCCCCCACCCTGCTCAGTCCTCTACACACCACGCCAGCCTCTCAGAAGGACACAGGAGAGCTCTGTTCAGAAGGGAAACTCCTCAGAGTTCAGATATGCATGTGTTGTGAGGACCAGGAATGAGCTAATGGCGATGCCGGGTTTTTTTTCTCGTATGTCCTTCCTGTGTTTTACAGCCCTGCTCCCCCCCCCCCCCCCCCTCCCCCCCTCCCCCGACCAGGTGTCTCTTGTTAAGGTCTGGTGCCATCACTCATTACACAGAGCCCATAAAACGTCACTGAAAACCTTACATCCTGACTTCTATGTGGATTTAAACTACCTAGCCCTGTCTACACACACATGACCCCACTTGGATTGGCTAGGGGAAAAAAGGCTGCAAGGTTGGAAAAAGAATGTTTTGAAAGTGGGTGTAAACTTTCTATAGGCTTTGTACGGGACGGCAGGGTCATGCTGAGAGGGGAGCCACCTCGCCCCTATACAACCCGCTCCTATCTGCAGACGTGAGTGTTTGTGTGTACAGCTGTCCCCCGCTACGGAACAGAACATGATCCCCTCCCTGTGATGTCGCCTCCCTCTGTGGCCGCCACCCCTCCTGACCACCAGGTGGTGCCGCGTCCTCAGCAGGAGGAGGCACCCGCTCTCATGATCTTGAAGAGGGCGTTGACGTTGTTGTTCTTGATGGCGTCGCGGCAGGCGGCGATCACCTGGTTCTTGGGCTTCCCCACTGGGAGAGGGAGGAGGGAGGGGCCCACGGGGAGGGAAGGAGAAGGAAGAGGACTCCAGATTACTGCATGGATGTGTGTGTTTACTGATGAAACGTGTGCTTTGAAAACCAACGCTTCTCCCACTTCGCTATATATCCACACACACACACACACACACACCTCGGAGGCGCCCTGCCCTCTGGATGGCCTGGTTGACGGCTTTGAGTCGAGCCAGCAGGGCGTTATGGTTGTTGGAGCGGATCTTGTACTCGTTGACCAGGTCTCTGTTCAGGTCGTACAGCTCGATGTAGCGCTTCTTCATGGTCTTCCTGGAACGCCCCGAGAGAGAGGGAAACACAGGTCAACCCCCTCACTCGGACACCACCTCACACACACACACACACACACACACAAACACACCTCACACACTCTTGTCATTATTTTAATGTTCTTTAAATGCAGGCTTTTTGAGTCAAACCCCAGGAAGGCTAGCTGTTGTTACGGCATCAGCTTATAGGGATTCTGCATAAACAACAAAACAATAACACACAAGTCCCATATTCGGTCACACAACTTCTAACAACACTGTGAAGGTGAAAGGTCAAAGGTCTCTGTTCTGGGGTCCAGGGAGGAGGCTCTCAGGGCGGGGGTTTGGGTTGGGGGTAGGGTCTCTGGTCTGACAGCACCACTCACATGTCTCCCATCAGACGAGCGTCCTCCGCCTGCACCAGCATGTTCCTGATGTGGTTGGAGTGGTCGGCCATGGCCGCCGTCAGCTTCTGGTGCACCGAGTGGAACTCATCCACCTGGGACAGCAGACAGAGCAAAACTAACTGATAAGGTATCCCAAACAGAGACTAAAACCCTACACTGTGTCCTTGAGATATTTGCTTTTAAGTTGTTGTTAGTGTTGGCATTTTCAATGCTTTATTAGACAGATTTTAAGGGAAGTGTGACAGGAAAGGCAGACAGAGAGAGACAAAGAGAGAGAGAGATGCAGCAGAGGGCCAAGGCTGGATTCAAACCCATGACACTGCGATTGAGGCTTCAGCCTGCAGGGTACGTCCACTCATCCAGTGAGCTACCGGGGCCTCCTCACCCTCACGTTTTAAGCCAGAGGACTGAGGTAGTGGAGTAACCAAGGCAACCACACTTTCTGTTCCTCTGAGCAGTGATTCAGAGATCGTTGTGAAGCTGAGGTAGGCTATGGTAGGTGTTTCTCCACAGTTCGGCCACCAGGTGAGTCTCCTACCTCAGTTAGGGTGCTCCTCAGCTCCTCAAAGTAGACTGGGAAGTCGGCCTCCGTCTGCAGGTCCTCGATGGCCAGGAACGAGGCCAGGGATTGGACGAGGTCTCCCGCTAGGTCGATGTCGTCTGTGCTCAGAGTTATCTGGTTTGGACATCAGAGCAGGTTGTCACATGATCTGTTGAGGTGCTACCGTCCTTCACCGAGCCTGGTAGTGTGGTCAGGGGCACCGTGACCTACCTGCCCAGAAGACGCCATGCTGACGGTCAGCAGCCCTCCTCCCCTCAGGGAGCAGAAGGTCACCTCGGGACTGTCCATGCCCTCGGGCAGGAGGAAGTTCTGGTTTAGCCACATCACCACCTTGAGGAGGACATCCAAAACACACACACACACACATAATGACACACCCAGGGTCTACCGGCGCAATTTTGTGACCTACCTAGAGACAGACAGATGGTACCATGGGCTGAGGCCGTACCGCGGTGCCGGGTTCGATTCCAGCCCAGGCCATTTGCTGCATTATTTCTCTAACCCTGTTTTTCTTGGCTATCTTAAAGTGTCTCTATCCTAGGCAACAAAACAGCATACCAGTAAGGCTAACACAGGGACCCAGTTTGGAATTCAACTGAGGCCACTCCTCTCCCTCCTCTCTCTCTCCCCCCTCTCCCCCTCCCTCTCTCTCTCCCTCTCTCCTCTGCCTATCAATAAATAAAGCTGAAAAAGGCCCAAAATCAACAACAAAGAAACATTACGGCTCTATCTAATGAAGCAGAAAACTGCTGAAAAATGTACAATAGATAAAAATACAAATAAAACAATACACATCAAGGTTTGTTAGAGCGTACTCTCTGAGGTCTGTCGTTGATGCTGAAGTTGACTCTGCCAGAGGGCGGGGCAGCGGAGGCGAGGTCACTGGTGAGGTCATACATGGAGAAACGAGGAAGTTGCCGTGTGATTTCAAACACGTGGAACTGGGTGCTGCAGGGGACAGACCGTGTCAGTGGGGTAGGAAGTGCCTCTTTAGGAAGTACAGCTGACATGGAGGAGGAGACGACTGAGCTGTTTTCACTGATGCTGCTCACCTGAGGTGAGTCAAACCCACCTGTTCTTCCCTCCTACGAAGGCCTTGATGTGAAGGTCGACAGGGATGTCTTTGGGGGGGATGATTGGGACCCTGACGCAGCCAGACAGGTGCTGGGCGCTGGGGTGGACCACGTGGCTCTCGCCCTCAAAGATGCCCTCGGCAAATATCAGCACTGCCCGGATGATGGTCTCTGGAAGGGTCACGTGAGCATGTTAGATCAGGGCAGGAACTGTCACCAAGATAATGTGTTTGGGTAGTTGCCCAAACTACACACACACACACACACACACACAACAAACACACAATTGCACAGTGATATGATTTAATATGTTTGTCATATTACCATTAGGTGTGGAGATGCTGAGCTCTATGTGAGCCTTCTGGGCCTCCGTAGCGGGTCTGACTGCCAGGGCGGTCTGCAGCTGGGTGTTGGCTGGGATCACACCCATCTGGTTGTCCCCCTCCGACGAGCCTGCAACAGCCTGCAACCCTTCCACCACTTAGAACCAGGGGTCGTCATTCATTTCTCTTCACCTCTCGATGTGTGTGTGTGTGGTGTGTACCTTAGCGTTTTCATCGTAGTTGCGAAGCTCCAACAGAAGGTTTTGTCTTCGCTGGCTCAGTTCTCTGATCAGGTCCTGTTCCACGCTGGAGTCCATCAGGTTGCCCTTCAGCTCCTTACTGGCCGGTAGGTAGCCCCGTACTGGAGCCCCACAACAGCAAACAACAGCAGGTTGAAGTTTAGGTGAGTCGGCTGGTTCAAGGTGAAAGCAAAACATACTGGTGTACACCCACACACATACCCCCCCCCCCACACACACACACACACACACCTTCTCCTTCCACAGAGGTGCATATGAGCTGGATCTGTCCATCCATGCGGTAGTCGCCCTCCACCACCCCCGCCACCGCCGATGAGAAGTTGTCCTTGAAGATGACCTCTCCTGTCCGGTCGCTCCGAGCGTCGATCTGAAACAGCCAGGGGTCAGGGGTCAGGGAGTTTGACGAGGAATACCAAGACTGGGAGGGGTGAGGGGAACCCTGCCCTTGTTTTGAGTGGATGGATATTCCACTTGTCAATGTTGTTTTTGATTCTGTGCTGTCGGGTGAAAGCATTCATTCAACACGTCATGGCAGAGCAGGGGGGCATGGGGGTCGAGGGTGGAGGGGGAGCTACCTTGCCATTGGACCAGCCTGTGATGAGCTCCACCACCCCATCTGCGTTCAGGTCGAAAGCGTGGATGCTCATCGCATGGTTCTTCGACTGGAAGGAGGAGGAGAAGGAGGTGGCTCAGGCGATAAACACAGAATACTGATGGAACGACTGATAAACAAGAAGAAGACACCTACACAGAACAGTAATATCCCTTTTCCTTTCACACTGAGTTCACCAACAGATGCACACATTTACAGCAGCAGACTGTACAAATCGGTACAGTACATTGGGTAGACTGGACTACAGTGACTGTGTCATAGAGCTTCTAACTGCAGTACCTTTATCCTCCAGTAGCGGGCGGTGCGGTCATAGACCCCTACCGTACCGTTAGCCAGCGCATAGCCAAACCTGCTGCCGTGCATGTGACACAGTGATGTCACTGTCTGGGGATGGAGGAGAAGCAGGGGAGAGGCTGGTCATTACATATTCACCCCATCAAAACACCATGTGATATCAAGTCCTACAAAGACTACTTCTTTACAATCTCCTCTTGAAAGTGCATCTTGGTTCACAAGCAGGCTAGATATCATTCTGAAGTCTACGCTTATGTGGTATAGCCTCGTGATACTATGTAAGACACATATGGTCGAGGAGAGCAGGTTTTCGGGACTGTGGACGGTTTGGCAGGTTCAGAAGTACCTCGTTCTCCGCCATTTCCGACACCAGCTCGTCCTCCCGAAACACTCGGATGTCGAAATCCTCAGAGCCGACGAGCAGCTCGTTCTTCCCGTCGCCGGTGAAGTCACACAGCACCAGCGACCTCACGTTATCCCCCGTCACCTACACACCAGACCACGCAGACACAAGTCGTCACCAAGCGCAACCACATTTAAAACACACGCCAGTTGCAAGCGCTTTACAATTGCTCTGGGGAAGAATTACATTCGTTTATATTTGTAGAACTGATAGAATGTCCAGAGGCAATGTCCGGATTTCAACCTGATTACATTTGACACTGTGTTTGGCAGTAAAACAACAGGGTTTGTACCGTCCAGAACTGGTCGTTGCCCTCGTAGTCGAAACCCTGCAGGGCACAGTTCCCCCCGATAATGGCCAACGGTGACTTGATGTCTCCGAGCTTGCCCAGAACAATGGCATTGGCCCCGTCTGTCACCTTCACAGGAACCAGAGAGGTAGAGGGGGGTTAGAGAGAGCTCCGAGAAGGATTCCTTACCATTTCAGAAGACACACAAACCCAGCTTGTCTGACTACCTTGACTGGGATGTAAACACTAGCTGTCTGTGGACTTGAACTAACAGAGAACAAGAGAGAATATACCTTTGCTGTAACCTGAAGACTCCATGTCGACCCTAGATTTGTTTCCTCACCTCCCTATAGAAGATGTCTGCATTGTCGTGGACATCGTAGGCCAGCAGGTTGGTCTGGGATCCAACTAACAGCGTGTCTCCCATGGTGCTGGGTCCTAGTGTCCCCGAGGTCAGACAGCTGACCGCCTGGTTGATGTTCAGAAGGGAGATGTCCGAGTCCTGGGTGCTCTGACTCAGCCTGTGGGCTGCCTGCCGCTGGCCCCGTGTGTGGGGGTTATGGATGAACACCTGGAAAGACCAGAGGAAGAGAGTCTCAACTTGACAAGACAGAAACATAATCCTTCCTGTCGGGGAATACATCTGTAATACAGTAAGTGTGTATGATTGTGTCACATTGATGCCTTGGTACAAGACAGGGTCCAGACTATACCTTCCCGGCCTGTGTAGCAGCAGTTAGACAGGGGTGAACTCCGTCAAACTTCCCCATGGTAACCATGCGGGGGTTAATCTTGTGGTTCAGCTTCAGGGTGAATATGGGGACCAGCATGATGGCACTACCCTATAGAGAAAACACACATTGCATATCATGTATGTGCGTATGTGTCTGTGTAATTTAACTTTATTTGAATAAATAGTCAAAAGTGATCTCGAACTGCTATGCACGGTGTGCTAAATCCATAGTAAATCAACGCAAAGCAAGCTAGGTCTCTAGCCAACTGCGCTAATGTTTTAACCAGCTTAGATAAGCTCCTCTCTCACCCGCTGTTGCTGGGAGTCCCGTTACCTAGCAACCCAGGAGGGTTTGTCAGAGATTTTCCTCCCTGGCTAGCGTTAGCTAGCTAATCCCTGTCGTTTGCTCTCCTTGCTCACTGACTCCCTTACCCCTGATACAAAAAAATCTTTAAAATACAATACAAAGATATATAGCTAACAAGCTAAAGTACGTTTTTATCTTTACAGTACACACCGCCCAAACATCCAACGACACAACAAAAAACTGACAGACTATAACAGCATTGCTACTGTAGAGCTAACCTGGCTAATTTAGTAGGCTAAACTGGATGGCTCCGTGATCTCTACAAAGTATTTATTTTGGTAGTGCATTTCAGTATACACTGTGCAGAAATCTCTAGTTATCTCATGCTAGTAGGAGTTATTATCTTACCAATGTCTTCGCTCTTAAACAGCCTTTGGGTTTTATCAAGACAGGTAACTAAACTAGGCAACAAGGGACAGCACGGGGATTGCGTGCACAACTTCTGCACGCAGGTGACGTCACCTTTTCCCAGTGCAGGAGAATTTACCACTTTTGTAGGGGCCACACTGTGTATTGTGATGATACAATAAACATAAATATCAATAAACATAAATCCGTGTTTCATCTGTTTACAATTAGCATTTCATTATCTACAGTAGATACAGTTTTACTCGGATATCCCAAATATAAAAAAGGACTTTGTTAAGCTTGTTAAGGACAAACAGCTATAGCCTATAAATAGTACACATGAGGGTTAGTGAAAACTGTGACAGGAAAGCATTAACGTAACATTACAGTGTTTTGAAGATTCTGGTTTAAACGTTATTGTCTATTCATGACTCATCGTGACACTGCTCATTTTCCACGCGCTCTGGAAAAATACTAAATCTGTGAGGTGGTTAATGAGTGCAAAATGTATTGCATCAAAAGGTTTGCTCCCGATGGTTGACCACAGTTGTGTTTCCCTGCTCCGAGTGCAGAGGGAGAGAGCACACAAGAAACTATTCATTTCCCAGTGACAATAGAAAGAGTGAGACTTGTTTTTGTGTGCCGTGCGCAAAGTAAACATTGCATTATGTCACTACGCTGGTTGTGAGTTATAGCCTACGACTCGTACTTTAATTTGTAAACAATATCTATAAACGCAATAGAATAAAAAGAAAATGTAAGAACATTAAAATAATAATAAATTCTGCGTTTTGGAGTGCGAACCCTGCTTTCGTTTTTATAGCCTATTTGATGGGCACAGTAGCCTATTGCCTAGGCTACAGAGTATATCGAGACACATAGATTAGATATTAAGTGTTAGTCTGTTCTGAAGTCATTTGTAAACAGAAAATGTAGGTCATGTAGCCTCGACGTTCCGTTTGCTACCCTATTTAGTTTACAGATTAAAATTCTCGGTTGTGTGAACACGTAAATAGAATTCAATTGTCAGTAGTCACGGAGACATGTTAGTCTTATGTAACACAAATGATAACAATAAATCCATCACATCCTTTATGGGAATTTTTCTTTCGGGGATAAGGACAGTGTGCAAGCTCCTTTAATGAATTACGGAAATGCGTGACCCTCGGTTTTTGCACTCGGTCCGTAAAACCCATCCGCTATAAAAACGCCACTCGTAGAGCAAATGTTTACACTTGACCATCTCACAACGAAGAGATCATCGCTGCCTATCACTCCGGAAAACCGAAACTAAACTGAAAAATGGATCCATGTGAATGCTCCAAGAGTAAGATTTTACAGTTATTAGCATGTCATTTCAGCAAACGTTATCTTTAATCTCGTGTAAAGGTTTGTTTTCGTCTGTTAAATTGTATGTTATTTTCTTTATAGCTGGATCATGCAACTGCGGTGGTAACTGTAGCTGTACTAACTGCGCCTGCACATCTTGCAAGAAAACCAGTAAGTTTAACATTCAAACATGTTTTTTTGAAAAATATAAAGTAAATGGCGGGCCTTCAATAAGACTAGAGATCGTGGTCAATTCTAAACATGTGTCACAGGTGTGGCTAATCGCTAATCAAGTGTCCTTTGCGTTCCTCCCTTCTCCTAATGCAGGCTGCTGCTCCTGCTGTCCAGCCGGGTGCAGCAAGTGCGCCTCTGGGTGCGTGTGCAAAGGGAAGACCTGCGACAAGACCTGCTGTCAGTGATGAGGGACGCCATGTGGCAATGTGTAGAACTGCAGGCAATCTGTGTTAATGGGATGCAGTAATTTTTGTACTTGTTACTTGAAAAATGTAATAAATTGCAACTATAAGACAAACTATTTGAGTCATTATTGTAGGTATGGGGAGTGGGTCATGTGGTTTAACTTGGATTTGATTAACTCAAATACTGAGGCAGTCAAAATATTGTCACTGCCAAAGTCAGACGAAATCAAATGCATCACCCTACTTGAAAGTAAATCTTCCTAGCTTTTTAAATTCCTTGAATTGTTAAGCAAAAAATGAACTCCGAGGTATCATCTACATGTTTCTATTCTATACATGTGCTATTCTATACATAAGTGGGGACAGGCTGGACAAGTATCCGTTTATTTAAGGTTAGAAAGATTGTATGACTAGGATTGATTAGAGCTACGTGCATTACAACTCACGATTACCCGGAACCATAATTAAAAATAATCACGTCACTGTTTAATACCAAATTGGTAATCTCTGCACCCCAGAACGGTAGAGGGCGACTCTAACCATACGTAGGCTACCAAACTCAAGCCAACGAAGAAGACAATTGTCCAATCAGTGTAATCTCGAGAAGTGCCGGGGTAAACGAGATAGTGTTGGCTAATGCGCTAGCAAGGAACTATAAAAACGGACTGGAGGTACAAGAGAGACACATTTATATTTGTCAAAGGGTCACGTAAGTTAAAGTTTAGCTCATAACATTTGTAGCACACAATTAGCACACATTCAAGTAGTGTGGCGTTATAGCCTGCGAGTGTGCCTTTCTAGCAAGCTATCATTCATTCCTACATAAGTGGCCTAGCCATGCTATGATAGCTAGCCTAGCCGTTGTGGCCATTCAGTCAGTTAATGCATCTGAAGCAAAATAAGAATTGACGCAATGTGGGTTAGATGATTATCCTAATTCGTGTAGGTTATAAAAGGAAATGGGATCGTACGGTAGCCCATGACAAAGAAGATACTTTATACCATCATCCATAAACAGCTGTCATCGCGTGGCTGCGCGCGAGAAGCTTGTTGACCTGTTAACTTGGTTATTTTTAGGAAAACCCTACAGATTAGATTCCTAGATTAATCCAACTTTTAGGTAGGAATAGTAAAATGCCATACATATATAAAATTAATCTACTGTTAAACACTAGCTCCAGATATGACACCTACGTTTTTAGTGATCTAGGTACTTCTCGTACAAACCCGATGGAGAATGTATTACCTTGGGAGGCTTTAGGGAAACAGTTTTCTGTTTTAATCGTACTCCATTCCTGATGCCATCGACCACACACTAAAAGATGTTCTGACATTAACGTGGAATAAAACCCACAATATTCTGATTTCGAAACATCCCATCATGACTCTCCGCCTTATGTTTTCGTTCTTTCGATGAGAGAGATCATCTCAAAGTAGAGATAATCATCTCACGGGCGCTTCCAACGGTTTTTCTGACACCACAGTCTCCTCTCCCTCTCGTGCACAGCGCCGCTAGCCATGGAAACAGAGGGCTTTGGGGAGCTGTTGCAGCAGGCAGAGCAGCTGGCTGCGGAGACAGAGGCCGTGTCTGAGCTCCCCCACGTGGAGAGAAACCTGCAAGAGATCCAGCAGGCGGGGGAGAGACTACGCTCGCGCACCCTCACACGCACCTCTCAGGATGCAGCTGACGTGAAAGCGTAAGACATCTCTGTCCTCTGGGTCCTGGTGGGTTAGATTGGTATAGTACCTAAACAATGTGTGTGTGTGTGTGTGTGTGTGTGTGTGTGTGTGGGGAGGGGCGGCGGGTGTAAGGGAGCATGATGGAGGTAGATTTGTGCAGTTGGGAGTGTTTGTGTGTGTTTTATCATCGACCCCAAAAAGGTAAACTCATGATTATGCTGCCATCTAGAGGTCACTTAGGTTCATGCCACAGTACTGTATCGGCTGCTGTCTTGTTCATATACAATACACACATACACGCATACCTAACCAGGAACCACAGCGGTTTCTGGTTATGTATGTTAGGTTCCTGGTTATGCATATAATCGTGCCTCTCCCCGTCTCTCCTCAGATCCATCCTGCTGGGCTCCCGAGGGCTGGACATCTTCCACATCTCCCAGAGGCTGGAGAGCCTCAGCGCTGCCACCACCTTCGAACCCTTGGAGCCGGTGAAGGACACAGACATCCAGGTACACATCCTTAATCAGGCCTCAGACATCCAGGTACACATCCTTAATCAGGCCTCAGACATCCAGGTACACATCCTTAATCAGGCCTCAGACATCCAGGTACACATCCTTAATCAGGCCTCAGACATCCAGGTACACATCCGTAATCAGGCCTCAGACATCCAGGTACACATCCTTAATCAGGCCTCAGACATCCAGGTACACATCCTTATTCAGGCCTCAGACATCCAGGTACACATCCTTAATCAGGCCTCAGACATCCAGGTACACATCCTTAATCAGGCCTCAGACATCCAGGTACACATCCGTAATCAGGCCTCAGACATCCAGGTACACATCCTTAATCAGGCCTCACAAAACCTTCCCCATCTGAGGCTCTGTGTTTTAACTTAGTGGTATGTTAGGTATTTTCTAGATCACTATCAACTCAAGTTAATTTTTATAGCCCTTTCTACAAGCAATGTCAGAGATATTCACAGATGCCTATAGACCCTACAGACACTATCACTGACCAGTTGATGCAGGTAACGAGCTACCGCCATGCTTTGTGTGAGTGTCCAGGGGTTGGTCAAGGATTCAGGGGCAACCTGAACTTTTGAGGGTATCAAACCAATGTTGTTGTTGTTGAGTCACGCATGGATGAATCTCACCACCACCCCAATGTGACATTCTGCCACGATGACACACCCTAGCTGACCCAGGTCCTATTGTTCCCTCCATGTCGGTGATATCTGTCCCCTTTCCAGCCAGCCCAGCCTGACTCACTACAACTGCTAGGACGGTGATAACTGTCTCGCTGTGTGGAATGGCCCCAGTCACTCGACAAAGAGGTGATGTGACTCATCGCTAGCCCAATACCCTCTCTCTGGCACTGTCATCAGGGCCTGGGGGGTGATGTAAGCAGTGTTCCTAGCGACGCTACGTTGTACGTTGCTGCAGTGATGAGAGGTATTTTCAGTGTCATGCGTTGTTTTTCTAGTCTGCACACTGGCTGACTTCCCGAGTGGCTGTTGATGGTTAAGTGGATTTGAAAAAGTCAAACTTTGTTCCACTGCGCTGTATCACCTGGTCAAATTTCTGGGTGCACTGTACGTTTGGCGGACAAAGCGATTCTGATTTATGCAGCTTGTTGTTTTTCTGGGAATGGCATGCGGACGAGGTAAAGATGAGTCCAGTTTTGCGGTGTCTGTGTGAGATGGAGGCAGGGGGGGGGGGAGGTGGTGATGGATGGTATTGATTGCCAGTCTTGAGTGTGCGTGTGTGTGTTTGTGTGTGTGTGTGTGTGTGTGTGTGTGCGTGTGTGCGTGCGTGCGTGTGTGGGGGGGGGGGGGGGTAGAGAGGAAGGAAGGAGCATAAGGAGACTGGAGGTAAACAGTATAGGTGTGAGTATTTGTGTGTGTGTGTAGCACAAGGACAGGGAGGCCTGTGTCGGGGTGTGTCTCTGATGGGTAGAGCACTCAGCCCCTGGCAGCAGCAGAAGGAGGCGTGTGGACTGAGTGGCTGTCTGTGTGGAGTGGTCAGTGTCCAGTATCAGTCTCCTCTCTGGGCCATCTGCCATCCCTCCGCCCCTTCCCTGGTTATCCTACTTCCTGTCCCTCATCCGCTCCACCCTGCTGGGTTTCATCCTCCATCCCGACACAGTTTTTTTGTGCCCCTCTACCTTTACATTACTGCCATTACATTACTATATAGCTTTACTCTATATACATATAAATGTATATATACCATATTTCATATGTTCTCGGCTTCGTCTATTGTTAAGCTTTCTATCACCCCGCGAATGGATTGTAAGGGTATTATGGTGTGTTAGTTTGTGTATGTTGGCGTGTCGGTAGGTGGTCACTCGCCACATGGCAAGGTGTGTGTGTGTGTGTGTGGCCTAAGATGAAAGAGTTAGGGTGGACGCAGTAGACAAAGAACGTTGCAGGATGCGTCTCTCCTCAACCATCCTCCGCCAACACACACGAGGCCACGCCACGAATGTTCACCATCTCCACTCCCAACATCAAAGCTGTTGGTGGTTGGTTTTCAGTGTGTATGTGTGTGTGTGTGTGTGTGTGTGTGTTCTCAGGTGGTGAGGGTGCATTACTGAAAGAGACAAAGAGAGAGTGGGAGGAAAAGCATAATGGCGAGAAGGCTGAAAGGTAGGGATAGATGCATGGACGTATAAAGAGTTCATGTGATATACTGGGAAGGCAAGGGAGAGAACGCAGATGTAGCGCTGAATATAAAAGCGCTAAAATGGCGGACAGGAGAATTTTCTGTTTCCTCTGCCCTCAGTTTTTCTATTCCATCTTTTTCTGCTGTAGCTGTCTCTCTCCATCCCCCCCTACTCTCTCTCTCCCTCCATCTCTCCCCCCCCCCTACCCACTTCACTCCTTTCTCCCCTTACGATTCTCTCTTCCTCTTTCTCCAACCCATCCCCCTCTCTGAGTGGCTACAGTGAAGGCATGCATTCTATGGCCACAGTCTGATAAGCACAGCTGCTAAAGCAGTGCTGCTCAAATTGCTGTGTGTGTGTGTGTGTGCGCGACTGTCCGTGTGTGTGTGCATCTGTCCATGTATGTGTGTGTGTGTGTGTATGTCTGAGTGCGCCCCCACCTCATTAACTAAACATGACTCTTAAGAGGATTATTAGCCCAATTTCAAGACAGGATGTCGGAAGCCATCAGCAGAGGGGAAAAAACCCATTACCATAATTGCATTGCGCCAGGGGAGGAGTAAAAAAAGGAAGGATGCATAGATGGATAAAAGAAGGAAGAAACGAGCAGAACGGAGAGGAGGGAAGAGCTGGCGTAGGGGAGGGAGGGAGGGATGGTTTAAGTGATGGAGAGCAGAGGAACTGTGTAGGTTGGATAGTCACTCCTCTTCCTCTTCCGCCAACCCCCCCCCGCCCCCCCCCTGTGTGTGAGAGTTGACTTGGTACATTCCTCCGACAATAAAACAGCCGACGGTAACCCTGGCCGTGGCACTTCCTCGGGTTCACGCTGCCGGCCCAGTTCGGCTGGGAGATGTGGTGCCACCGGCTGCCATTCTGGCTCCCGGACGCAGGGAGGGAACGCCCCAGAATGGCGTCTTGTCTTCAGAGGGAGCTGGAGGGCGGCAGGGACAGGCAGGGCCTGTGTACGGCTGGCGGGCCTCTCTCTCTCTCTCTCCTCCTCTCTCCGGCTGGCTGGCTGGTTGGCTGAGCAGCAGCCGTGTGAGTGAGTATCGCCTGCTTGTTGGAGCGTTGTCTCTCTCTTGCTTTGTCTGTCAGCTTTCTGCTCTT